>NC_135426.1:10897500-11155000 GCF_051991245.1 Festucalex cinctus
AACGCCTTACTATACATGGTCGTTAAAAAAAAATTAAAAACGCCTTACTATACATGGTCGTTTTTTTTTTTTTAAATAAAAAACGCCTTACTATACATGGTCGTTTAAAAAAAAAAAAAAAAACGCCTTACTATACATGGTCGTTTTTTTTAAAATAAAAAACGCCTTACTATATATGGTTGTTAAAAAAATAATAATAATAATAATTAAAAAAACGCCTTACTATACATGGTCGTTTTTTAAAAAACAATTAAAAATGCCTTACTATACATGGTCGTTTTTTAAAATTAAAAACGCCTTACTGTACATGGTTGTTAAAAAAAAAAAAAAAAAAAAAACGCCGTTTGTTTTTTAAAAAAAATTAAAAACGCCTTACTATACCTGGTCGTTTTTTTTTTTAAATAAAAAACGCCTTACTATATATGGTTGTTAAAAAAAAAAAAAAAAAAAAAAAAAAAAAACGCCTTACTAAACATGGTCGTTTTTAAAAAAAACAACTTAAAAATGCCTTACTATACATGGTCGTTTTTTTTTTTTTTAAATTAAAAACGCCTTACTATACATGGTCGTTAAAAAAAAATAAAAATTTAAAACGCCTTACAATATATGGTCGTTTTAAAAAAAAAAAACATTAAAAACGCCTTACTATACATGGTCGTTTTTAAAAAAATTAAAAACGCCTTACTATACATGGTCGTTTTAAAAAAAAATAAAAACGCCTTACTATACATGGTCGTTTTTTTTTTTTTTAATAAAAAACGCCTTACTATACATGGTCGTTAAAAAAAAAAAAAAAAAAGCCTTACTATACATGGTCGTTTTTTTTTAAAATAAAAAACGCCTTACTATACATGGTCGTTAAAAAAAACATTAAAAACGCCTTACTATCCATGGTCGTTTAAAAAAAACAAAAAACAAAAAAACAAAACGCCTTACTATACATGGTCTTTTTTTCAAAATAAAAAACGCCTTACTATACATGGTCGTTTTTTAAAAATAAAAAACGCCTTACTATACATGGTCCTTTTTTAAAAATAAAAAACGCCTTACTATACATGGTCCTTTTTTAAAAATAAAAAACGCCTTACTATACATGGTCGTTTTTAAAAAAAAAAAAAAAACCTTACTATACATAGTCGTTTCCTTACTATACATGGTCGTTTTAAAAAAATTAAAAACACCTTACTATACATGGTGCTTTTATAAAAATTAAAAACGCCTTACTATACATGGTCGTTTTTAAAAAAATAAAAAACGCCTTACTATACATGGTCGTTTTTAAAAAAAAATTAAAAACGCCTTACAATACATGGTCGTTTTTAAAAAAAAATTAAAAACGCCTTACTATACATGGTGCTTTTATAAAAATTAAAAACGCCTTACTATACATGGTCGTTTTTAAAAAAATTAAAAACGCCTTACTATACATGGTCGTTTTTTAAAAATTAAAAACACCTTACTATACATGGTCGTTAAAAAAAACTAAACAAAAAAAAACAAAAAAAAACGCCTTACTATACATGGTCGTTTTTAAAAAATAAAATAAAAACGGCTTACAATACATGGTCGTTTTTAAAAAAAATTAAAAACGCCTTATTATACCTGGTCGTTTTTTTTTTTAAATAAAAAACGCCTTACTATATATGGTTGTTAAAAAACAAAACAAAAAAAAACGCCGTTTGTTTTTTAAAAAAAATTAAAAACGCCTTACTATACCTGGTCGTTTTTTTTTTTAAATAAAAAACGCCTTACTATATATGGTTGTTAAAAAACAAAACAAAAAAAAACGCCGTTTGTTTTTTAAAAAAAATTAAAAACGCCTTACTATACCTGGTCGTTTTTTTTTTTAAATAAAAAACGCCTTACTATATATGGTTGTTAAAAAAAAAAAAAAAAAAAAAAAAAAAAAACGCCTTACTAAACATGGTCGTTTTTAAAAAAAACAACTTAAAAATGCCTTACTATACATGGTCGTTTTTTTTTTTTTTTAATTAAAAACGCCTTACTATACATGGTCGTTAAAAAAAAATAAAAATTTAAAACGCCTTACAATACATGGTCGTTTTTAAAAAAAAATTAAAAACGCCTTACTATACATGGTGCTTTTATAAAAATTAAAAACGCCTTACTATACATGGTCGTTTTTAAAAAAATTAAAAACGCCTTACTATACATGGTCGTTTTTTAAAAATTAAAAACACCTTACTATACATGGTCGTTAAAAAAAACTAAACAAAAAAAAACAAAAAAAAACGCCTTACTATACATGGTCGTTTTTAAAAAATAAAATAAAAACGGCTTACAATACATGGTCGTTTTTAAAAAAAATTAAAAACGCCTTATTATACCTGGTCGTTTTTTTTTTTAAATAAAAAACGCCTTACTATATATGGTTGTTAAAAAACAAAACAAAAAAAAACGCCGTTTGTTTTTTAAAAAAAATTAAAAACGCCTTACTATACCTGGTCGTTTTTTTTTTTAAATAAAAAACGCCTTACTATATATGGTTGTTAAAAAAAAAAAAAAAAAAAAAAAAAAAAAAAACGCCTTACTAAACATGGTCGTTTTTAAAAAAAACAACTTAAAAATGCCTTACTATACATGGTCGTTTTTTTTTTTTTTTAATTAAAAACGCCTTACTATACATGGTCGTTAAAAAAAAATAAAAATTTAAAACGCCTTACAATACATGGTCGTTAAAAAAAAAAAAAAAAAAAGCCTTACTATACATGGTCGTTTTTTTTTAAAATAAAAAACGCCTTACTATACATGGTCGTTAAAAAAAACATTAAAAACGCCTTACTATCCATGGTCGTTTAAAAAAAACAAAAAACAAAAAAACAAAACGCCTTACTATACATGGTCGTTTTTTCAAAATAAAAAACGCCTTACTATACATGGTCGTTTTTTAAAAATAAAAAACGCCTTACTATACATGGTCCTTTTTTAAAAATAAAAAACGCCTTACTATACATGGTCCTTTTTTAAAAAGTAAAAAACGCCTTACTATACATGGTCGTTAAAAGAAAAAACAAAAAAAAAACAAAAAAAACGCCTTACTATACATGGTCGTTTTTTAAAAATTAACAAAGGCCTTACTATACATGGTCCTTTTTGAAAAATTAAAAACGCCTTACTATACATGGTCGTTTTAAAAAAAAACACATTAAAAACGCCTTACTATACATGGTCGTTTGTTTTTTTTAAAATTAAAAACGCCTTACTATACATGGTCGTTTAAAAAAACAATTTAAAACGCCTTACTATACATGGTCGTTTTTTAAAAAATTAAAAACGCCTTACTATACATGGTCGTTAAAAAAAAAAAAAAAAAAAAAACGCCTTACTATACATGGTCGTTTTTAAAAAATTAAAAACGCCTTACTATACATGGTCGTTTTTTAAAAATTAAAAACACCTTACTATACATGGTCGTTAAAAAAAACTAAACAAAAAAAAAAAAAAAAAACGCCTTACTATACATGGTCGTTTTTAAAAAATAAAATAAAAACGGCTTACAATACATGGTCGTTTTTAAAAAAAATTAAAAACGCCTTATTATACATAGTCGTTTTTAAAAAATTAAAAACGCCTTACTATACATGGTTGTTTTTAAAAAATTAAAAACGCCTTACTATACATGGTCATTTAAAAAAAAAAAAAAAAACGCCTTACTATACATGGTCGTTTTTTTAAAAATAAAAAACGCCTTACTATACATGGTTGTTTTAAAAAAATTAAAAACGCCTTACTATACATGGTCATTTAAAAAAAAATTAAAAACGCCTTACTATACATGGTCCTTTTTTTAAAAATAAAAAACGCCTTACTATACATGGTCGTTTTTTTTTTTTTTAAATTAAAAACCCCTTACTATACATGGTCGTTTAAAAAAACAAAAAACAAAAACGCCTTACTATACATGGTCGTTTTTTTTTAATTAAAAACGCCTTACTATACATGGTCGTTTTTAAAAAAAATTCAAAACGCCTTACTATACATGGTCGTTTTTAAAAAAAAAAAAAAAAACCTTACTATACATAGTCGTTTCCTTACTATACATGGTCGTTTTAAAAAAATTAAAAACACCTTACTATACATGGTGCTTTTATAAAAATTAAAAACGCCTTACTATACATGGTCGTTTTTAAAAAAATAAAAAACGCCTTACTATACATGGTCGTTTTTAAAAAAAAATTAAAAACGCCTTACAATACATGGTCGTTTTTAAAAAAAAATTAAAAACGCCTTACTATACATGGTGCTTTTATAAAAATTAAAAACGCCTTACTATACATGGTCGTTTAAAAAAAAAAAAAAAACGCCTTACTATACATGGTCGTTTTTTAAAAAATAAAAAACGCCTTACTATACATGGTCGTTAAAAAAAAAATTAAAAACGCCTTACTATACATGGTCGTTTTTAAAAAAATTAAAAACGCCTTACTATACATGGTCGTTTTTAAAAAAATTAAAAACGCCTTACTATACATGGTCGTTTTTTTTTTTTTAAATAAAAAACGCCTTACTATACATGGTCGTTAAAAAAAAAAAAAAAAAGCCTTACTATACATGGTCGTTTTTTTTTTAAATAAAAAACGCCTTACTATACATGGTCGTTAAAAAAAAAATTAAAAACGCCTTACTATCCATGGTCGTTTAAAAAAAACAAAAAAAAACAAAACAAAACGCCTTACTATACATGGTCGTTTTTTAAAAATAAAAAACGCCTTACTATACATGGTCGTTTTTTAAAAATTAAAAACGCCTTACTATACATGGTCGTTTTTTTTTGGGTTTTTTAAAATTAAAAACGCCTTACTATACATGGTCGTTTTTTTTAAAAAAAAAAAAACGCCTTACTATACATGGTCGTTTAAAAAAAAAAAAAAAACGCCTTACTATACATGGTCGTTTTTTTTAAAATAAAAAACGCCTTACTATACATGGTCGTTAAAAAAAAAATTAAAAACGCCTTACTATACATGGTCGTTTTTTTTTTTTTAAATAAAAAACGCCTTACTATACATGGTCGTTAAAAAAAAAAAAAAAAACGCCTTACTATACATGGTCGTTAAAAAAAAAATTAAAAACGCCTTACTATACATGGTCGTTTTTTTTTTTTTAAATAAAAAACGCCTTACTATACATGGTCGTTAAAAAAAAAATTAAAAACGCCTTACTATACATGGTCGTTTTTAAAAAAATTAAAAACGCCTTACTATACATGGTCGTTTTTAAAAAAATTAAAAACGCCTTACTATACATGGTCGTTTTTTTTTTTTTAAATAAAAAACGCCTTACTATACATGGTCGTTAAAAAAAAAAAAAAAAAGCCTTACTATACATGGTCGTTTTTTTTTTAAATAAAAAACGCCTTACTATACATGGTCGTTAAAAAAAAAATTAAAAACGCCTTACTATCCATGGTCGTTTAAAAAAAACAAAAAAAAACAAAACAAAACGCCTTACTATACATGGTCGTTTTTTAAAAATAAAAAACGCCTTACTATACATGGTCGTTTTTTAAAAATTAAAAACGCCTTACTATACATGGTCGTTTTTTTTTGGGTTTTTTAAAATTAAAAACGCCTTACTATACATGGTCGTTTTTTTTTTTTTTTAAAAACGCCTTACTATACATGGTCGTTTAAAAAAAAAAAAAAAACGCCTTACTATACATGGTCGTTTTTTTTAAAATAAAAAACGCCTTACTATACATGGTCGTTAAAAAAAAAATTAAAAACGCCTTACTATACATGGTCGTTTTTTTTTTTTTAAATAAAAAACGCCTTACTATACATGGTCGTTAAAAAAAAAAAAAAAACGCCTTACTATACATGGTCGTTAAAAAAAAAATTAAAAACGCCTTACTATACATGGTCGTTTTTTTTTTTTTAAATAAAAAACGCCTTACTATACATGGTCGTTTAAAAAAAAAAAAAAAAAACGCCTTACTATACATGGTCGTTTTTTTTTAAAATAAAAAACGCCTTACTATATATGGTTGTTAAAAAAATAATAATAATAATAATTAAAAAAACGCCTTACTATACATGGTCGTTTTTTAAAAAACAATTAAAAATGCCTTACTATACATGGTCGTTTTTTAAAATTAAAAACGCCTTACTGTACATGGTTGTTAAAAAAAAACAAAAAAAAAAAACGCCGTTTGTTTTTTTAAAAAAATTAAAAACGCCTTACTATACCTGGTCGTTTTTTTTTTTAAATAAAAAACGCCTTACTATATATGGTTGTTAAAAAAAAAAAAAAAAAAAAAAAAAAAAAAACGCCTTACTAAACATGGTCGTTTTTAAAAAAAAAAACTTAAAAATGCCTTACTATACATGGTCGTTTTTTTTTTTTTTAATTAAAAACGCCTTACTATACATGGTCGTTAAAAAAAAATAAAAATTTAAAACGCCTTACAATACATGGTCGTTTAAAAAAAAAAAAACATTAAAAACGCCTTACTATACATGGTCGTTTTTAAAAAAATTAAAAACGCCTTACTATACATGGTCGTTTTTAAAAAAATTAAAAACGCCTTACTATACATGGTCGTTTTTTTTTTTTTTTAATAAAAAACGCCTTACTATACATGGTCGTTAAAAAAAAAAAAAAAAAAAGCCTTACTATACATGGTCGTTTTTTTTTAAAATAAAAAACGCCTTACTATACATGGTCGTTAAAAAAAAAATTAAAAACGCCTTACTATCCATGGTCGTTTAAAAAAAACAAAAAAAAACAAAACAAAACGCCTTACTATACATGGTCGTTTTTTAAAAATAAAAAACGCCTTACTATACATGGTCGTTTTTTAAAAATTAAAAACGCCTTACTATACATGGTCGTTTTTTTTTGGGGTTTTTAAAATTAAAAACGCCTTACTATACATGGTCGTTTTTTTTTTTTTTTTAAAAACGCCTTACTATACATGGTCGTTTAAAAAAAAAAAAAAAACGCCTTACTATACATGGTCGTTTTTTTTAAAATAAAAAACGCCTTACTATACATGGTCGTTAAAAAAAAAATTAAAAACGCCTTACTATACATGGTCGTTTTTTTTTTTTTAAATAAAAAACGCCTTACTATACATGGTCGTTAAAAAAAAAAAAAAAACGCCTTACTATACATGGTCGTTAAAAAAAAAATTAAAAACGCCTTACTATACATGGTCGTTTTTTTTTTTTTAAATAAAAAACGCCTTACTATACATGGTCGTTTAAAAAAAAAAAAAAAAAACGCCTTACTATACATGGTCGTTTTTTTTTAAAATAAAAAACGCCTTACTATATATGGTTGTTAAAAAAATAATAATAATAATAATTAAAAAAACGCCTTACTATACATGGTCGTTTTTTAAAAAACAATTAAAAATGCCTTACTATACATGGTCGTTTTTTAAAATTAAAAACGCCTTACTGTACATGGTTGTTAAAAAAAAACAAAAAAAAAAAACGCCGTTTGTTTTTTTAAAAAAATTAAAAACGCCTTACTATACCTGGTCGTTTTTTTTTTTAAATAAAAAACGCCTTACTATATATGGTTGTTAAAAAAAAAAAAAAAAAAAAAAAAACAAAACGCCTTACTAAACATGGTCGTTTTTAAAAAAAAAAACTTAAAAATGCCTTACTATACATGGTCGTTTTTTTTTTTTTTAATTAAAAACGCCTTACTATACATGGTCGTTAAAAAAAAATAAAAATTTAAAACGCCTTACAATACATGGTCGTTTAAAAAAAAAAAAAACATTAAAAACGCCTTACTATACATGGTCGTTTTTAAAAAAATTAAAAACGCCTTACTATACATGGTCGTTTTTAAAAAAATTAAAAACGCCTTACTATACATGGTCGTTTTTTTTTTTTTTAATAAAAAACGCCTTACTATACATGGTCGTTAAAAAAAAAAAAAAAAAAAGCCTTACTATACATGGTCGTTTTTTTTTAAAATAAAAAACGCCTTACTATACATGGTCGTTAAAAAAAACATTAAAAACGCCTTACTATCCATGGTCGTTTAAAAAAAACAAAAAACAAAAAAACAAAACGCCTTACTATACATGGTCGTTTTTTCAAAATAAAAAACGCCTTACTATACATGGTCGTTTTTTAAAAATAAAAAACGCCTTACTATACATGGTCCTTTTTTAAAAATAAAAAACGCCTTACTATACATGGTCCTTTTTTAAAAATAAAAAACGCCTTACTATACATGGTCGTTAAAAGAAAAAACAAAAAAAAAACAAAAAAAACGCCTTACTATACATGGTGGTTTTTTAAAAATTAACAAAGGCCTTACTATACATGGTCCTTTTTGAAAAATTAAAAACGCCTTACTATACATGGTCGTTTTTTTTGGGTTTTTTTACAATTAAAAACGCCTTACTATACATGGTCGTTAAAAAAATAAAAAAAATAAAAAATGCCTTACTGTACTTGGTCGTTTTTAAAAAATTAAAAACGCCTTACTATACATGGTCGTTTTTAAAAAATTAAAAACGCCTTACTATACATGGTCGTTTTTTAAAAATAAAAAACGCCTTACTATACATGGTGGTTTTTTAAAAATAATTAAAAACGCCTTATTATACATGGTCGTTTTTTAAAAATGAAAAATGCCTTACTATACATGGTCGTTAAAAAAAAGAAAACCCAAAAAAAGCCTTACTATACATGGTCGTTTTTAAAAAATTAAAAACGCCTTACTATACATGGTCGTTTTAAAAAAATTAAAAACGCCTTACTATACATGGTCGTTTTTTTTGTTTTTTTTTAAATTAAAAACGCCTTACTATACAGGGTCGTTAAAAAAATAAAAAAATAAAAAATGCCTTACTATACTTGGTCGTTTTAAAAAAATTAAAAACGCCTTACTATACATCGTCGTTAAAAGAAAAAAAAAAACAACAAAAAAAAACGCCTTACTATATATGGTGTTTTTTTAAAAATAAAAACGCCTTACTATACATGGTCGTTTTTTTTAAAATTAAAAACGCCTTACTATACATGGTCGTTAAAAAAAAATAATAATAAAAAAAACGCCTTACTATACATGGTCGTTTTTAAAAAATTAAAAACTCCTTACTATACATGGTCGTTAAAAGAAAAAAAAAACAAAACAAAAAAACGCCTTACTATATATGGTGGTTTTTTAAAAATAAAAACGCCTTACTATACATGGTCATTTAAAAAAAATTAAAAACGCCTTACTATACATGGTCGTTAAAAAAAAAATAATAACAAAAAAAACGCCTTACTATACATGGTCGTTTTTAAAAAATTAAAAATGCCTTACTATACATGGTCATTTAAAAAAAATTAAAAACGCCTTATTATACATGGTCGTTTTTTAAAAATGAAAAACGCCTTACTATACATGGTCGTTTAAAAAAAACAAAAAAAAAACGCCTTACTATTCATGGTCGTTTTTAAAAAATTAAAAACGCCTTACTATATATGGTCGTTTTTAAAAAATTAAAAACGCCTTACTAAACATGGTCGTTTTTTAAAAATTAAAAACGCCTTACTATACATGGTCGTTTTTTTTTGTTTTTTTTACAATTAAAAACGCCTTACTATACATGGTCGTTAAAAAAATAAAAAAATAAAAAATGCCTTACTGTACTTGGTCGTTTTTAAAAAATTAAAAACGCCTTACTATACATGGTCGTTTTTAAAAAATTAAAAACGCCTTACTATACATGGTCGTTTTTTCAAAATAAAAAACGCCTTACTATACATGGTCGTTTTTAAAAAATTAAAAACGCCTTACTATACATGGTCGTTTTTTTTTGGGTTTTTTTAAAATTAAAAACGCCTTACTATACATGGTCGTTTTTTTTTTTAAATAAAAAACGCCTTACTATACATGGTCGTTTTTTTTATTAAGTAAAAAACGCCTTACTATACATGGTCGTGTTTTTTTTAATGAAATAAAAAACGCCTGACTATACATGGTCGTTTTTTTTAATTAAATAAAAAACGCCTTACTATACATGGTCGTTTTTTTAATTAAATAAAAAACGCCTTACTATACATGGTCGTTTTTTTAATACAATAAAAAACGCCTTACTATACATGGTCGTTTTTTTAATTAAGTAAAAAACGCCTTACTATACATGGTCGTTTTTTTAATACAATAAAAAACGCCTTACTATACATGGTCCTTTTTTAAAAATTAAAAACGCCTTACTATACATGGTTGTTTTTTAAAAAAAATTAAAAACGCCTTACTATACATGGTCGTTTTTTAAAAATTAAAAACGCCTTACTATACATGGTCGTTAAAAAAAAACAAAAAAAAACGCCTTACTATACATGGTCGTTTTTTAAAAAATAAAAAACGCCTTACTATACATGGTCGTTAAAAAAAAAATTAAAAACGCCTTACTATACATGGTCGTTTTTAAAAAAATTAAAAACGCCTTACTATACATGGTCGTTTTTAAAAAAATTAAAAACGCCTTACTATACATGGTCGTTTTTTTTTTTAAATAAAAAACGCCTTACTATACATGGTCGTTAAAAAAAAAATTAAAAACGCCTTACTATCCATGGTCGTTTAAAAAAAACAAAAAAAAACAAAACAAAACGCCTTACTATACATGGTCGTTTTTTAAAAATAAAAAACGCCTTACTATACATGGTCGTTTTTTAAAAATTAAAAACGCCTTACTATACATGGTCGTTTTTTTTTGGGTTTTTTAAAATTAAAAACGCCTTACAATACATGGTCGTTTTTTTAAAAAAAAAAAAAACGCCTTACTATACATGGTCGTTTAAAAAAAAAAAAAAAACGCCTTACTATACATGGTCGTTTTTTTTAAAATAAAAAACGCCTTACTATACATGGTCGTTAAAAAAAAAATTAAAAACGCCTTACTATACATGGTCGTTTTTTTTTTTTTAAATAAAAAACGCCTTACTATACATGGTCGTTAAAAAAAAAAAAAAAACGCCTTACTATACATGGTCGTTAAAAAAAAAATTAAAAACGCCTTACTATACATGGTCGTTTTTTTTTTTTTAAATAAAAAACGCCTTACTATACATGGTCGTTTAAAAAAAAAAAAAAAAACGCCTTACTATACATGGTCGTTTTTTTTAAAATAAAAAACGCCTTACTATATATGGTTGTTAAAAAAATAATAATAATAATAATTTAAAAAACGCCTTACTATACATGGTCGTTTTTTAAAAAACAATTAAAAATGCCTTACTATACATGGTCGTTTTTTAAAATTAAAAACGCCTTACTGTACATGGTTGTTAAAAAAAAAAAAAAAAAAAAACGCCGTTTGTTTTTTAAAAAAAATTAAAAACGCCTTACTATACCTGGTCGTTTTTTTTTTAAAATAAAAAACGCCTTACTATATATGGTTGTTAAAAAAAAACAAAAAAACAAAAAAACAAAAACGCCTTACTAAACATGGTCGTTTTTAAAAAAAACAACTTAAAAATGCCTTACTATACATGGTCGTTTTTTTTTTTTTTAATTAAAAACGCCTTACTATACATGGTCGTTAAAAAAAAATAAAAATTTAAAACGCCTTACAATACATGGTCGTTTAAAAAAAAAAAAAACATTAAAAACGCCTTACTATACATGGTCGTTTTTAAAAAAATTAAAAACGCCTTACTATACATGGTCGTTTTTAAAAAAATTAAAAACGTATACATGGTCGTTTTTTTTTTTTTTAATAAAAAACGCCTTACTATACATGGTCGTTAAAAAAAAAAAAAAAAAAGCCTTACTATACATGGTCATTTTTTTTTAAAATAAAAAACGCCTTACTATACATGGTCGTTAAAAAAAACATTAAAAACGCCTTACTATCCATGGTCGTTTAAAAAAAACAAAAAACAAAAAAACAAAACGCCTTACTATACATGGTCGTTTTTTCAAAATAAAAAACGCCTTACTATACATGGTCGTTTTTTAAAAATAAAAAACGCCTTACTATACATGGTCCTTTTTTAAAAATAAAAAACGCCTTACTATACATGGTCCTTTTTTAAAAATAAAAAACGCCTTACTATACATGGTCGTTAAAAGAAAAAACAAAACAAAAACAAAAAAAACGCCTTACTATACATGGTGGTTTTTTAAAAATTAACAAAGGCCTTACTATACATGGTCCTTTTTGAAAAATTAAAAACGCCTTACTATACATGGTCGTTTGTTTTTTTTAAAATTAAAAACGCCTTACTATACATGGTCGTTTAAAAAAACAATTTAAAACGCCTTACTATACATGGTCGTTTTTTAAAAAATTAAAAACGCCTTACTATACATGGTCGTTTTTAAAAAATTAAAAACGCCTTACTATACATGGTCGTTTTTTAAAAATTAAAAACACCTTACTATACATGGTCGTTAAAAAAAACTAAACAAAAAAAAAAAAAAAAAAAACGCCTTACTATACATGGTCGTTTTTAAAAAATAAAATAAAAACGGCTTACAATACATGGTCGTTTTTAAAAAAAATTAAAAACGCCTTATTATACCTGGTCGTTTTTTTTTTAAAATAAAAAACGCCTTACTATATATGGTTGTTAAAAAAAAAAAAAAAAAAACGCCGTTTGTTTTTTAAAAAAAATTAAAAACGCCTTACTATACCTGGTCGTTTTTTTTTTAAAATAAAAAACGCCTTACTATATATGGTTGTTAAAAAAAAACAAAAAAAAAAAAAAAAACGCCTTACTAAATATGGTCGTTTTTAAAAAAAACAACTTAAAAATGCCTTACTATACATGGTCGTTTTTTTTTTTTTTTAATTAAAAACGCCTTACTATACATGGTCGTTAAAAAAAAATAAAAATTTAAAACGCCTTACAATACATGGTCGTTTAAAAAAAAAACAAACATTAAAAACGCCTTACTATACATGGTCGTTTTTAAAAAAATTAAAAACGCCTTACTATACATGGTCGTTTTTAAAAAAAATTAAAAACGCCTTACTATACATGGTCGTTTTTTTTTTTTTAAATAAAAAACGCCTTACTATACATGGTCGTTAAAAAAAAAAAAAAAAAAAGCCTTACTATACATGGTCGTTTTTTTTTTTAAATAAAAAACGCCTTACTATACATGGTCGTTAAAAAAAACATTAAAAACGCCTTACTATCCATGGTCGTTTAAAAAAAACAAAAAACAAAAAAACAAAACGCCTTACTATACATGGTCGTTTTTTCAAAATAAAAAACGCCTTACTATACATGGTCGTTTTTTAAAAATAAAAAACGCCTTACTATACATGGTCCTTTTTTAAAAATAAAAAACGCCTTACTATACATGGTCCTTTTTTAAAAAGTAAAAAACGCCTTACTATACATGGTCGTTAAAAGAAAAAAAAAAAAAAAAACAAAAAAAACGCCTTACTATACATGGTGGTTTTTTAAAAATTAACAAAGGCCTTACTATACATGGTCCTTTTTGAAAAATTAAAAACGCCTTACTATACATGGTCGTTTTAAAAAAAAAAACACATTAAAAACGCCTTACTATACATGGTCGTTTGTTTTTTTTAAAATTAAAAACGCCTTACTATACATGGTCGTTTTTTAAAAAATTAAAAACGCCTTACTATACATGGTCGTTAAAAAAAAAAAAAAAAAAAAAAAAAAAAAAAAAAAAAACGCCTTACTATACATGGTCGTTTTTAAAAAAAAATAAAAACGCCTTATTATACATAGTCGTTTTTAAAAAATTAAAAACGCCTTACTATACATGGTTGTTTTTAAAAAATTAAAAACGCCTTACTATACATGGTCATTTAAAAAAAAAAAAAAAAACGCCTTACTATACATGGTCGTTTTTTTAAAAATAAAAAACGCCTTACTATACATGGTTGTTTTAAAAAAATTAAAAACGCCTTACTATACATGGTCATTTAAAAAAAAATTAAAAACGCCTTACTATACATGGTCCTTTTTTTAAAAATAAAAAACGCCTTACTATACATGGTCGTTTTTTTTTTTTTTAAATTAAAAACCCCTTACTATACATGGTCGTTTAAAAAAACAAAAAACAAAAACGCCTTACTATACATGGTCGTTTTTTTTTAATTAAAAACGCCTTACTATACATGGTCGTTTTTAAAAAAAATTCAAAACGCCTTACTATACATGGTCGTTTTTAAAAAAAAAAAAAAAAACCTTACTATACATAGTCGTTTCCTTACTATACATGGTCGTTTTTAAAAAATTAAAAACACCTTACTATACATGGTGCTTTTATAAAAATTAAAAACGCCTTACTATACATGGTCGTTTTTAAAAAAATAAAAAACGCCTTACTATACATGGTCGTTTTTAAAAAAAAATTAAAAACGCCTTACAATACATGGTCGTTTTTAAAAAAAAATTAAAAACGCCTTACTATACATGGTGCTTTTATAAAAATTAAAAACGCCTTACTATACATGGTCGTTTTTAAAAAAATTAAAAACGCCTTACTATACATGGTCGTTTTTTAAAAATTAAAAACGCCTTACTATACATGGTCGTTTTTAAAAAAAAATTAAAAACGCCTTACTATACATGGTGCTTTTATAAAAATTAAAAACGCCTTACTATACATGGTCGTTTTTTTAAAATTAAAAACGCCTTACTATACATGGTCGTTTTTAAAAAAAAAATTAAAACGCCTTACTATACATGGTGCTTTTATAAAAATTAAAAACGCCTTACTATACATGGTCGTTTTAAAAAAAATTAAAAACGCCTTACTATACATGGTCGTTTTTAAAAAAAAATTAAAAACGCCTTACAATACATGGTCGTTTTTTAAAAAAAATTAAAAACGCCTTACTATACATGGTGCTTTTATAAAAATTAAAAACGCCTTACTATACATGGTCGTTTTTTAAAAATTAAAAACGCCTTACTATACATGGTCGTTTTTTAAAAAAAATTAAAAACACCTTACTATACATGGTGCTTTTATACAAATTAAAAACGCCTTACTATACATGGTCGTTTTAAAAAAAATTAAAAACGCCTTACTATACATGGTCCTTTTTTAAAAAATAAAAAACGCCTTACTATACATGGTCGTTTTTTTTTTTTTTAAATTAAAAACCCCTTACTATACATGGTCGTTTAAAAAAACAAAAAACAAAAACGCCTTACTATACATGGTCGGTTTTTTTTTATTAAAAACGCCTTACTATACATGGTCGTTTTTAAAAAAAATTCAAAACGCCTTACTATACATGGTCGTTAAAAAAAAAAAAAAAAAAAAAAAAAAAAACCTTACTATACATAGTCGTTTCCTTACTATACATGTTCGTTTTTAAAAAATTAAAAACGCCTTACTATACATGGTCGTTTTTAAAAAAATTAAAAACACCTTACTATACATGGTGCTTTTATAAAAATTAAAAACGCCTTACTATACATGGTCGTTTTTAAAAAAATAAAAAACGCCTTACTATACATGGTCGTTTTTAAAAAAAAATTAAAAACGCCTTACAATACATGGTCGTTTTTTAAAAAAAATTAAAAACGCCTTACTATACATGGTGCTTTTATAAAAATTAAAAACGCCTTACTATACATGGTCGTTTTTAAAAAAATTAAAAACGCCTTACTATACATGGTCGTTTTTTAAAAATTAAAAACGCCTTACTATACATGGTCGTTTTTAAAAAAAAATTAAAAACGCCTTACTATACATGGTCGTTTTTTTTTTTTTTATTAAAAACCCCTTACTATACATGGTCGTTTTTTAAAAATTAAAAACGCCTTACTATACATGGTCGTTTTTTTAAAAAAATTAAAAACGCCTTACTATACATGGTGCTTTTATAAAAATTAAAAACGCCTTACTATACATGGTCGTTTTTTAAAAATTAAAAACGCCTTACTATACATGGTCGTTTTTAAAAAAAAAATTAAAACGCCTTACTATACATGGTGCTTTTATAAAAATTAAAAACGCCTTACTATACATGGTCGTTTTAAAAAAAATTAAAAACGCCTTACTATACATGGTCGTTTTTAAAAAAAAATTAAAAACGCCTTACAATACATGGTCGTTTTTTTAAAAAAATTAAAAACGCCTTACTATACATGGTGCTTTTATAAAAATTAAAAACGCCTTACTATACATGGTCGTTTTTTAAAAATTAAAAACGCCTTACTATACATGGTCGTTTTTTAAAAAAAATTAAAAACACCTTACTATACATGGTGCTTTTATACAAATTAAAAACGCCTTACTATACATGGTCGTTTTAAAAAAATTTTAAAACGCCTTACTATACATGGTCCTTTTTTTAAAAATAAAAAACGCCTTACTATACATGGTCGTTTTTTTTTTTTTTTTAAATTAAAAACCCCTTACTATACATGGTCGTTTAAAAAAACAAAAAACAAAAACGCCTTACTATACATGGTCGTTTTTTTTTTATTAAAAACGCCTTACTATACATGGTCGTTTTTAAAAAAATTTCAAAACGCCTTACTATACATGGTCGTTAAAAAAAAAAAAAAAAAAAAACCTTACTATACATAGTCGTTTCCTTACTATACATGGTCGTTTTTAAAAAATTAAAAACGCCTTACTATACATGGTCGTTTTTAAAAAAATTAAAAACACCTTACTATACATGGTGCTTTTATAAAAATTAAAAACGCCTTACTATACATGGTCGTTTTTAAAAAAATAAAAAACGCCTTACTATACATGGTCGTTTTTAAAAAAAAATTAAAAACGCCTTACAATACATGGTCGTTTTTTAAAAAAAATTAAAAACGCCTTACTATACATGGTGCTTTTATAAAAATTAAAAACGCCTTACTATACATGGTCGTTTTTTAAAAAAAATTAAAAACGCCTTACTATACATGGTCGTTTTTTTTTTTATTTTTATTAAAAACCCCTTACTATACATGGTCGTTTAAAAAAACAAAAAACAAAAACGCCTTACTATACATGGTCGTTTTTTTTTTATTAAAAACGCCTTACTATACATGGTCGTTTTTAAAAAAAATTCAAAACGCCTTACTATACATGGTCGTTAAAAAAAAAAAAAAAAAAAAAAAAAAAAAAAAAACCTTACTATACATAGTCGTTTCCTTACTATACATGGTCGTTTTTAAAAAATTAAAAACGCCTTACTATACATGGTCGTTTTTAAAAAAATTAAAAACACCTTACTATACATGGTGCTTTTATAAAAATTAAAAACGCCCTACTATACATGGTCGTTTTAAAAAAAATAAAAAACGCCTTACTATACATGGTAGTTTTTAAAAAAAAATTAAAAACGCCTTACAATACATGGTCGTTTTTTAAAAAAAATTAAAAACGCCTTACTATACATGGTGCTTTTATAAAAATTAAAAACGCCTTACTATACATGGTCGTTTTTTAAAAATTAAAAACGCCTTACTATACATGGTCGTTTTTAAAAAAAAATTAAAAACGCCTTACTATACATGGTGCTTTTATAAAAATTAAAAACGCCTTACTATACATGGTCGTTTTTTTAAAATTAAAAACGCCTTACTATACATGGTCGTTTTTTAAAAAAAAATTAAAACGCCTTACTATACATGGTGCTTTTATAAAAATTAAAAACGCCTTACTATACATGGTCGTTTTAAAAAAAATTAAAAACACCTTACTATACATGGTGCTTTTATAAAAATTAAAAACGCCTTACTAAACATGGTCGTTTTTAAAAAAATTAAAAACGCCTTACTATACATGGTCGTTTTTTAAAAATTAAAAACGCCTTACTATACATGGTCGTTTTTAAAAAAAAATTAAAAACGCCTTACTATACATGGTCGTTTTTTTTTATTTTTTTATTAAAAACCCCTTACTATACATGGTCGTTTAAAAAAACAAAAAACAAAAACGCCTTACTATACATGGTCGTTTTTTTTTAATTAAAAACGCCTTACTATACATGGTCGTTTTTAAAAAAAAATTCAAAACGCCTTACTATACATGGTCGTTAAAAAAAAACCAAAAAAAAAAAAAAAAAAAAAACCTTACTATACATAGTCGTTTCCTTACTATACATGGTCGTTTTTAAAAAATTAAAAACGCCTTACTATACATGGTCGTTTTTAAAAAAATTAAAAACACCTTACTATACATGGTGCTTTTATAAAAATTAAAAACGCCCTACTATACATGGTCGTTTTAAAAAAAATAAAAAACGCCTTACTATACATGGTCGTTTTTAAAAAAAAATTAAAAACGCCTTACATTACATGGTCGTTTTTTAAAAAAAATTAAAAACGCCTTACTATACATGGTGCTTTTATAAAAATTAAAAACGCCTTACTATACATGGTCGTTTTTTAAAAATTAAAAACGCCTTACTATACATGGTCGTTTTTAAAAAAAAATTTAAAACGCCTTACTATACATGGTGCTTTTATAAAAATTAAAAACGCCTTACTATACATGGTCGTTTTTTTAAAATTAAAAACGCCTTACTATACATGGTCGTTTTTTAAAAAAAAATTAAAACGCCTTACTATACATGGTGCTTTTATAAAAATTAAAAACGCCTTACTATACATGGTCGTTTTAAAAAAAATTAAAAACACCTTACTATACATGGTCGTTTTTAAAAAAAAATTAAAAACGCCTTACAATACATGGTCGTTTTTTAAAAAAAATTAAAAACGCCTTACTATACATGGTGCTTTTATAAAAATTAAAAACGCCTTACTATACATGGTCGTTTTAAAAAAAATTAAAAACGCCTTACTATACATGGTCGTTTTTTAAAAATTAAAAACGCCTTACTATACATGGTCGTTTTTTAAAAAAAATTAAAAACACCTTACTATACATGGTCGTTTTAAAAAAAAATTAAAAACACCTTACTATACATGGTCGTTTTTAAAAAAAAATTAAAAACGCCTTACAATACATGGTCGTTTTTTAAAAAAAATTAAAAACGCCTTACTATACATGGTGCTTTTATAAAAATTAAAAACGCCTTACTATACATGGTCGTTTTTAAAAAAATTAAAAACGCCTTACTATACATGGTCGTTTTTTAAAAATTAAAAACGCCTTACTATACATGGTCGTTTTTGAAAAAAAATTAAAAACACCTTACTATACATGGTGCTTTTATACAAATTAAAAACGCCTTACTATACATGGTCGTTTAAAAAAAAATTAAAAACGCCTTACTATACATGGTCGTTTTTAAAAAATTAAAAACGCCTGACTATACATGGTTGTTTTTTAAAAATAAAAAACGCCTTACTATACATGGTTGTTTTTTTTTTTTTTCAAATTAAAAACGCCTTACTATACATGGTCGTTTTTAAAAAAATTAAAAACGCCTTAATATACATGGTCGTTTTTTCACAATTAAAAAGGCCTTACTGTACATGGTTGTTTTTTAAAAATTAAAAACGCCTTAATATACATGGTCGTTTAAAAAAAAATAAAAAAAAATAAAAAAAAACGCCTTACTATTCAAGATCGTTTTTTAAAAAAAAATAAAAAACGCCTTTCTATACATGGTCGTTTTAAAAAATAAATAAATAAAACGCCTTACTATACACAGTTGTTTTTAAAAAATTAAAAACGCCTTACTATACATGGTCGTTTTTTTTTTATTAAAAACGCCTTACTATACATGGTCGTTTTTAAAAAAATTTCAAAACGCCTTACTATACATGGTCGTTAAAAAAAAAAAAAAAAAAAAAAAAAAAAAAAAACCTTACTATACATAGTCGTTTCCTTACTATACATGGTCGTTTTTAAAAAATTAAAAACGCCTTACTATACATGGTCGTTTTTAAAAAAATTAAAAACACCTTACTATACATGGTGCTTTTATAAAAATTAAAAACGCCTTACTATACATGGTCGTTTTTAAAAAAATAAAAAACGCCTTACTATACATGGTCGTTTTTAAAAAAAAATTAAAAACGCCTTACAATACATGGTCGTTTTTTAAAAAAAATTAAAAACGCCTTACTATACATGGTGCTTTTATAAAAATTAAAAACGCCTTACTATACATGGTCGTTTTTAAAAAAATTAAAAACGCCTTACTATACATGGTCGTTTTTTAAAAATTAAAAACGCCTTACTATACATGGTCGTTTTTAAAAAAAAATTAAAAACGCCTTACTATACATGGTCGTTTTTTTTTTTTTTTTTATAAAAAACCCCTTACTATACATGGTCGTTTAAAAAAACAAAAAACAAAAACGCCTTACTATACATGGTCGTTTTTTTTTAATTAAAAACGCCTTACTATACATGGTCGTTTTTAAAAAAAATTCAAAACGCCTTACTATACATGGTCGTTAAAAAAAAAAAAAAAAAAAAAAAAAAAAAAGAAACCTTACTATACATAGTCGTTTCCTTACTATACATGGTCGTTTTAAAAAAATTAAAAACGCCTTACTATACATGGTCGTTTTTAAAAAAATTAAAAACACCTTACTATACATGGTGCTTTTATAAAAATTAAAAACGCCCTACTATACATGGTCGTTTTAAAAAAAATAAAAAACGCCTTACTATACATGGTTGTTTTTAAAAAAAAATTAAAAACGCCTTACAATACATGGTCGTTTTTTAAAAAAAATTAAAAACGCCTTACTATACATGGTGCTTTTATAAAAATTAAAAACGCCTTACTATACATGGTCGTTTTTTAAAAATTAAAAACGCCTTACTATACATGGTCGTTTTTAAAAAAAAATTAAAAACGCCTTACTATACATGGTGCTTTTATAAAAATTAAAAACGCCTTACTATACATGGTCGTTTTTTTAAAATTAAAAACGCCTTACTATACATGGTCGTTTTTTAAAAAAAAATTAAAACGCCTTACTATACATGGTGCTTTTATAAAAATTAAAAACGCCTTACTATACATGGTCGTTTTAAAAAAAATTAAAAACACCTTACTATACATGGTGCTTTTATAAAAATTAAAAACGCCTTACTATACATGGTCGTTTTTAAAAAAATTAAAAACGCCTTACTATACATGGTCGTTTTTTAAAAATTAAAAACGCCTTACTATACATGGTCGTTTTTAAAAAAAAATTAAAAACGCCTTACTATACATGGTCGTTTTTTTTTTTTTTTTAATTAAAAACCCCTTACTATACATGGTCGTTTAAAAAAACAAAAAATAAAAACGCCTTACTATACATGGTCGTTTTTTTTTAATTAAAAACGCCTTACTATACATGGTCGTTTTTAAAAAAAAATTCAAAACGCCTTACTATACATGGTCGTTAAAAAAAAAACAAAAAAAAAAAAAAAAAAAAACCTTACTATACATAGTCGTTTCCTTACTATACATGGTCGTTTTTAAAAAATTAAAAACGCCTTACTATACATGGTCGTTTTTAAAAAAATTAAAAACACCTTACTATACATGGTGCTTTTATAAAAATTAAAAACGCCCTACTATACATGGTCGTTTTAAAAAAAATAAAAAACGCCTTACTATACATGGTCGTTTTTAAAAAAAAATTAAAAACGCCTTACAATACATGGTCGTTTTTAAAAAAAAATTAAAAACGCCTTACTATACATGGTGCTTTTATAAAAATTAAAAACGCCTTACTATACATGGTCGTTTTTTAAAAATTAAAAACGCCTTACTATACATGGTCGTTTTTAAAAAAAAATTAAAAACGCCTTACTATACATGGTGCTTTTATAAAAATTAAAAACGCCTTACTATACATGGTCGTTTTTTTAAAATTAAAAACGCCTTACTATACATGGTCGTTTTTTAAAAAAAAATTAAAACGCCTTACTATACATGGTGCTTTTATAAAAATTAAAAACGCCTTACTATACATGGTCGTTTTAAAAAAAATTAAAAACACCTTACTATACATGGTCGTTTTTAAAAAAAAATTAAAAACGCCTTACAATACATGGTCGTTTTTTAAAAAAAATTAAAAACGCCTTACTATACATGGTGCTTTTATAAAAATTAAAAACGCCTTACTATACATGGTCGTTTTTAAAAAAATTAAAAACGCCTTACTATACATGGTCGTTTTTTAAAAATTAAAAACGCCTTACTATACATGGTCGTTTTTTAAAAAAAATTAAAAACACCTTACTATACATGGTGCTTTTATACAAATTAAAAACGCCTTACTATACATGGTCGTTTTAAAAAAAATTAAAAACGCCTTACTATACATGGTCGTTTTTAAAAAATTAAAAACGCCTGACTATACATGGTTGTTTTTTAAAAATAAAAAACGCCTTACTATACATGGTTGTTTTTTTTTTTTTTCAAATTAAAAACGCCTTACTATACATGGTCGTTTTTAAAAAAATTAAAAACGCCTTAATATACATGGTCGTTTTTTCACAATTAAAAAGGCCTTACTGTACATGGTTGTTTTTTAAAAATTAAAAACGCCTTAATATACATGGTCGTTTAAAAAAAAATAAAAAAAAATAAAAAAAAACGCCTTACTATTCAAGATCGTTTTTTAAAAAAAAATAAAAAACGCCTTTCTATACATGGTCGTTTTAAAAAATAAATAAATAAAACGCCTTACTATACACAGTTGTTTTTAAAAAATTAAAAACGCCTTACTATATATGGTCGTTTGTAAAAAATAAAATAAAAACGCCTTTATACATAGTCGTTTTTAAAAAAAATTAAAAACGCCTTATACATGGTCGTTTTTGAAAAATTAAAAACGCCTTACTATACATGGTCGTTTTAAAAAAAATATATAAAAATTAAAACGCCTTACTATACATAGTCGTTTTTAAAAAATTAAAAACGCCTTACTATACATGGTCGTTTTTAAAAAAAATAATTAAAAATGCCTTACTATACATGGACGTTTTTTTTTTTTAAATTAAAAACGCCTTACTATACATGGTCGTTTTTTACAAATAAAAAACCCCTTACTATACATGGTTGTTTTTTTAAAAATTAGAAACGCCTTACTATACATGGTTGTTTTTTTTTTAAATAAAAAACGCCTTACTATACATGGTCGTTAAAAAAATTTTTTTTTAAACGCCTTACAATACATGGTCGTTTTTAAAAAAAATTAAATAAAACGCCTTACTATACATGGACGTTTTTTTTTTAAATTAAAAACGCCTTACTATACATGGTCGTTTAAAAAAAACAAAAAAAACGCCTTACTATACATGGTCGTTTTTTTTAAAATAAAAAACGCCTTACTATATATGGTTGTTAAAAAAATAATAATAATAATAATTAAAAAAACGCCTTACTATACATGGTCGTTTTTTAAAAAACAATTAAAAATGCCTTACTATACATGGTCGTTTTTTTTAAATTAAAAACGCCTTACTGTACATGGTTGTTAAAAAAAAAAACAAAAAAAAAACGCCGTTTGTTTTTAAAAAAAAATTAAAAACGCCTTACTATACCTGGTGGGTTTTTTTTTTTTAATAAAAAACGCCTTACTATATATGGTGCTTTTATAAAAATTAAAAACGCCTTACTATACATGGTCGTTTTTAAAAAAATAAAAAACGCCTTACTATACATGGTCGTTTTTAAAAAAAAATTAAAAACGCCTTACAATACATGGTCGTTTTTTAAAAAAAATTAAAAACGCCTTACTATACATGGTGCTTTTATAAAAATTAAAAACGCCTTACTATACATGGTCGTTTTTAAAAAAATTAAAAACGCCTTACTATACATGGTCGTTTTTTAAAAATTAAAAACGCCTTACTATACATGGTCGTTTTTAAAAAAAAATTAAAAACGCCTTACTATACATGGTCGTTTTTTTTTTTTTTTTTATAAAAAACCCCTTACTATACATGGTCGTTTAAAAAAACAAAAAACAAAAACGCCTTACTATACATGGTCGTTTTTTTTTAATTAAAAACGCCTTACTATACATGGTCGTTTTTAAAAAAAATTCAAAACGCCTTACTATACATGGTCGTTAAAAAAAAAAAAAAAAAAAAAAAAAAAAAGAAACCTTACTATACATAGTCGTTTCCTTACTATACATGGTCGTTTTAAAAAAATTAAAAACGCCTTACTATACATGGTCGTTTTTAAAAAAATTAAAAACACCTTACTATACATGGTGCTTTTATAAAAATTAAAAACGCCCTACTATACATGGTCGTTTTAAAAAAAATAAAAAACGCCTTACTATACATGGTTGTTTTTAAAAAAAAATTAAAAACGCCTTACAATACATGGTCGTTTTTTAAAAAAAATTAAAAACGCCTTACTATACATGGTGCTTTTATAAAAATTAAAAACGCCTTACTATACATGGTCGTTTTTTAAAAATTAAAAACGCCTTACTATACATGGTCGTTTTTAAAAAAAAATTAAAAACGCCTTACTATACATGGTGCTTTTATAAAAATTAAAAACGCCTTACTATACATGGTCGTTTTAAAAAAAATTAAAAACACCTTACTATACATGGTGCTTTTATAAAAATTAAAAACGCCTTACTATACATGGTCGTTTTTTTTTAATTAAAAACGCCTTACTATACATGGTCGTTTTTAAAAAAAAATTCAAAACGCCTTACTATACATGGTCGTTAAAAAAAAAATTAAAAACACCTTACTATACATGGTGCTTTTATAAAAATTAAAAACGCCTTACTATACATGGTCGTTTTTAAAAAAATAAAAAACGCCTTACTATACATGGTTGTTTTTAAAAAAAAATTAAAAACGCCTTACAATACATGGTCGTTTTTTAAAAAAAATTAAAAACGCCTTACTATACATGGTGCTTTTATAAAAATTAAAAACGCCTTACTATACATGGTCGTTTTTTAAAAATTAAAAACGCCTTACTATACATGGTCGTTTTTAAAAAAAAATTAAAAACGCCTTACTATACATGGTGCTTTTATAAAAATTAAAAACGCCTTACTATACATGGTCGTTTTTTTAAAATTAAAAACGCCTTACTATACATGGTCGTTTTTTAAAAAAAAATTAAAACGCCTTACTATACATGGTGCTTTTATAAAAATTAAAAACGCCTTACTATACATGGTCGTTTTAAAAAAAATTAAAAACACCTTACTATACATGGTGCTTTTATAAAAATTAAAAACGCCTTACTATACATGGTCGTTTTTAAAAAAATTAAAAACGCCTTACTATACATGGTCGTTTTTTAAAAATTAAAAACGCCTTACTATACATGGTCGTTTTTTAAAAAAAATTAAAAACGCCTTACTATACATGGTCGTTTTTTTTTTTTTTTTAATTAAAAACCCCTTACTATACATGGTCGTTTAAAAAAACAAAAAATAAAAACGCCTTACTATACATGGTCGTTTTTTTTTAATTAAAAACGCCTTACTATACATGGTCGTTTTTAAAAAAAAATTCAAAACGCCTTACTATACATGGTCGTTAAAAAAAAAAAAAAAAAAAAAAAAAAAAAAAACCTTACTATACATAGTCGTTTCCTTACTATACATGGTCGTTTTTAAAAAATTAAAAACGCCTTACTATACATGGTCGTTTTTAAAAAAATTAAAAACACCTTACTATACATGGTGCTTTTATAAAAATTAAAAACGCCCTACTATACATGGTCGTTTTAAAAAAAATAAAAAACGCCTTACTATACATGGTCGTTTTTAAAAAAAAATTAAAAACGCCTTACAATACATGGTCGTTTTTAAAAAAAAATTAAAAACGCCTTACTATACATGGTGCTTTTATAAAAATTAAAAACGCCTTACTATACATGGTCGTTTTTTAAAAATTAAAAACGCCTTACTATACATGGTCGTTTTTAAAAAAAAATTAAAAACGCCTTACTATACATGGTGCTTTTATAAAAATTAAAAACGCCTTACTATACATGGTCGTTTTTTTAAAATTAAAAACGCCTTACTATACATGGTCGTTTTTTAAAAAAAAATTAAAACGCCTTACTATACATGGTGCTTTTATAAAAATTAAAAACGCCTTACTATACATGGTCGTTTTAAAAAAAATTAAAAACACCTTACTATACATGGTCGTTTTTAAAAAAAAAATAAAAACGCCTTACAATACATGGTCGTTTTTTAAAAAAAATTAAAAACGCCTTACTATACATGGTGCTTTTATAAAAATTAAAAACGCCTTACTATACATGGTCGTTTTAAAAAAAATTAAAAACGCCTTACTATACATGGTCGTTTTTTAAAAATTAAAAACGCCTTACTATACATGGTCGTTTTTTAAAAAAAATTAAAAACACCTTACTATACATGGTGCTTTTATACAAATTAAAAACGCCTTACTATACATGGTCGTTTTAAAAAAAATTAAAAACGCCTTACTATACATGGTCGTTTTTAAAAAATTAAAAACGCCTGACTATACATGGTTGTTTTTTAAAAATAAAAAACGCCTTACTATACATGGTTGTTTTTTTTTTTTTTCAAATTAAAAACGCCTTACTATACATGGTCGTTTTTAAAAAAATTAAAAACGCCTTAATATACATGGTCGTTTTTTCACAATTAAAAAGGCCTTACTGTACATGGTTGTTTTTTAAAAATTAAAAACGCCTTAATATACATGGTCGTTTAAAAAAAAATAAAAAAAAATAAAAAAAAACGCCTTACTATTCAAGATCGTTTTTTAAAAAAAAATAAAAAACGCCTTTCTATACATGGTCGTTTTAAAAAATAAATAAATAAAACGCCTTACTATACACAGTTGTTTTTAAAAAATTAAAAACGCCTTACTATATATGGTCGTTTGTAAAAAATAAAATAAAAACGCCTTTATACATAGTCGTTTTTAAAAAAAATTAAAAACGCCTTATACATGGTCGTTTTTGAAAAATTAAAAACGCCTTACTATACATGGTCGTTTTAAAAAAAATATATAAAAATTAAAACGCCTTACTATACATAGTCGTTTTTAAAAAATTAAAAACGCCTTACTATACATGGTCGTTTTTAAAAAAAATAATTAAAAATGCCTTACTATACATGGACGTTTTTTTTTTTTAAATTAAAAACGCCTTACTATACATGGTCGTTTTTTACAAATAAAAAACCCCTTACTATACATGGTTGTTTTTTTAAAAATTAGAAACGCCTTACTATACATGGTTGTTTTTTTAAAATTAAAAACGCCTTACTATACATGGTCGTTTTTTAAAAAAAAATTAAAACGCCTTACTATACATGGTGCTTTTATAAAAATTAAAAACGCCTTACTATACATGGTCGTTTAAAAAAAAATTAAAAACACCTTACTATACATGGTGCTTTTATAAAAATTAAAAACGCCTTACTATACATGGTCGTTTTTAAAAAAATAAAAAACGCCTTACTATACATGGTCGTTTTTAAAAAAAAATTAAAAACGCCTTACAATACATGGTCGTTTTTTAAAAAAAATTAAAAACGCCTTACTATACATGGTGCTTTTATAAAAATTAAAAACGCCTTACTATACATGGTCGTTTTTAAAAAAATTAAAAACGCCTTACTATACATGGTCGTTTTTTAAAAATTAAAAACGCCTTACTATACATGGTCGTTTTTAAAAAAAAATTAAAAACGCCTTACTATACATGGTCGTTTTTTTTTTTTTTTTTATAAAAAACCCCTTACTATACATGGTCGTTTAAAAAAACAAAAAACAAAAACGCCTTACTATACATGGTCGTTTTTTTTTAATTAAAAACGCCTTACTATACATGGTCGTTTTTAAAAAAAATTCAAAACGCCTTACTATACATGGTCGTTAAAAAAAAAAAAAAAAAAAAAAAAAAAAGAAACCTTACTATACATAGTCGTTTCCTTACTATACATGGTCGTTTTAAAAAAATTAAAAACGCCTTACTATACATGGTCGTTTTTAAAAAAATTAAAAACACCTTACTATACATGGTGCTTTTATAAAAATTAAAAACGCCCTACTATACATGGTCGTTTTAAAAAAAATAAAAAACGCCTGTTGTTTTTAAAAAAAAATTAAAAACGCCTTACAATACATGGTCGTTTTTTAAAAAAAATTAAAAACGCCTTACTATACATGGTGCTTTTATAAAAATTAAAAACGCCTTACTATACATGGTCGTTTTTTAAAAATTAAAAACGCCTTACTATACATGGTCGTTTTTAAAAAAAAATTAAAAACGCCTTACTATACATGGTGCTTTTATAAAAATTAAAAACGCCTTACTATACATGGTCGTTTTTTTAAAATTAAAAACGCCTTACTATACATGGTCGTTTTTTAAAAAAAAATTAAAACGCCTTACTATACATGGTGCTTTTATAAAAATTAAAAACGCCTTACTATACATGGTCGTTTTAAAAAAAATTAAAAACACCTTACTATACATGGTGCTTTTATAAAAATTAAAAACGCCTTACTATACATGGTCGTTTTTAAAAAAATTAAAAACGCCTTACTATACATGGTCGTTTTTTAAAAATTAAAAACGCCTTACTATACATGGTCGTTTTTTAAAAAAAATTAAAAACGCCTTACTATACATGGTCGTTTTTTTTTTTTTTTTAATTAAAAACCCCTTACTATACATGGTCGTTTAAAAAAACAAAAAATAAAAACGCCTTACTATACATGGTCGTTTTTTTTTAATTAAAAACGCCTTACTATACATGGTCGTTTTTAAAAAAAAATTCAAAACGCCTTACTATACATGGTCGTTAAAAAAAAAATTAAAAACACCTTACTATACATGGTGCTTTTATAAAAATTAAAAACGCCTTACTATACATGGTCGTTTTTAAAAAAATAAAAAACGCCTTACTATACATGGTTGTTTTTAAAAAAAAATTAAAAACGCCTTACAATACATGGTCGTTTTTTAAAAAAAATTAAAAACGCCTTACTATACATGGTGCTTTTATAAAAATTAAAAACGCCTTACTATACATGGTCGTTTTTTAAAAATTAAAAACGCCTTACTATACATGGTCGTTTTTAAAAAAAAATTAAAAACGCCTTACTATACATGGTGCTTTTATAAAAATTAAAAACGCCTTACTATACATGGTCGTTTTTTTAAAATTAAAAACGCCTTACTATACATGGTCGTTTTTTAAAAAAAAATTAAAACGCCTTACTATACATGGTGCTTTTATAAAAATTAAAAACGCCTTACTATACATGGTCGTTTTAAAAAAAATTAAAAACACCTTACTATACATGGTGCTTTTATAAAAATTAAAAACGCCTTACTATACATGGTCGTTTTTAAAAAAATTAAAAACGCCTTACTATACATGGTCGTTTTTTAAAAATTAAAAACGCCTTACTATACATGGTCGTTTTTTAAAAAAAATTAAAAACGCCTTACTATACATGGTCGTTTTTTTTTTTTTTTTAATTAAAAACCCCTTACTATACATGGTCGTTTAAAAAAACAAAAAATAAAAACGCCTTACTATACATGGTCGTTTTTTTTTAATTAAAAACGCCTTACTATACATGGTCGTTTTTAAAAAAAAATTCAAAACGCCTTACTATACATGGTCGTTAAAAAAAAAAAAAAAAAAAAAAAAAAAAAAAACCTTACTATACATAGTCGTTTCCTTACTATACATGGTCGTTTTTAAAAAATTAAAAACGCCTTACTATACATGGTCGTTTTTAAAAAAATTAAAAACACCTTACTATACATGGTGCTTTTATAAAAATTAAAAACGCCCTACTATACATGGTCGTTTTAAAAAAAATAAAAAACGCCTTACTATACATGGTCGTTTTTAAAAAAAAATTAAAAACGCCTTACAATACATGGTCGTTTTTAAAAAAAAATTAAAAACGCCTTACTATACATGGTGCTTTTATAAAAATTAAAAACGCCTTACTATACATGGTCGTTTTTTAAAAATTAAAAACGCCTTACTATACATGGTCGTTTTTAAAAAAAAATTAAAAACGCCTTACTATACATGGTGCTTTTATAAAAATTAAAAACGCCTTACTATACATGGTCGTTTTTTTAAAATTAAAAACGCCTTACTATACATGGTCGTTTTTTAAAAAAAAATTAAAACGCCTTACTATACATGGTGCTTTTATAAAAATTAAAAACGCCTTACTATACATGGTCGTTTTAAAAAAAATTAAAAACACCTTACTATACATGGTCGTTTTTAAAAAAAAATTAAAAACGCCTTACAATACATGGTCGTTTTTTAAAAAAAATTAAAAACGCCTTACTATACATGGTGCTTTTATAAAAATTAAAAACGCCTTACTATACATGGTCGTTTTTAAAAAAATTAAAAACGCCTTACTATACATGGTCGTTTTTTAAAAATTAAAAACGCCTTACTATACATGGTCGTTTTTTAAAAAAAATTAAAAACACCTTACTATACATGGTGCTTTTATACAAATTAAAAACGCCTTACTATACATGGTCGTTTTAAAAAAAATTAAAAACGCCTTACTATACATGGTCGTTTTTAAAAAATTAAAAACGCCTGACTATACATGGTTGTTTTTTAAAAATAAAAAACGCCTTACTATACATGGTTGTTTTTTTTTTTTTTCAAATTAAAAACGCCTTACTATACATGGTCGTTTTTAAAAAAATTAAAAACGCCTTAATATACATGGTCGTTTTTTCACAATTAAAAAGGCCTTACTGTACATGGTTGTTTTTTAAAAATTAAAAACGCCTTAATATACATGGTCGTTTAAAAAAAAATAAAAAAAAATAAAAAAAAACGCCTTACTATTCAAGATCGTTTTTTAAAAAAAAATAAAAAACGCCTTTCTATACATGGTCGTTTTAAAAAATAAATAAATAAAACGCCTTACTATACACAGTTGTTTTTAAAAAATTAAAAACGCCTTACTATATATGGTCGTTTGTAAAAAATAAAATAAAAACGCCTTTATACATAGTCGTTTTTAAAAAAAATTAAAAACGCCTTATACATGGTCGTTTTTGAAAAATTAAAAACGCCTTACTATACATGGTCGTTTTAAAAAAAATATATAAAAATTAAAACGCCTTACTATACATAGTCGTTTTTAAAAAATTAAAAACGCCTTACTATACATGGTCGTTTTTAAAAAAAATAATTAAAAATGCCTTACTATACATGGACGTTTTTTTTTTTTAAATTAAAAACGCCTTACTATACATGGTCGTTTTTTACAAATAAAAAACCCCTTACTATACATGGTTGTTTTTTTAAAAATTAGAAACGCCTTACTATACATGGTTGTTTTTTTTTAAAATAAAAAACGCCTTACTATACATGGTCGTTAAAAAAATTTTTTTTTAAACGCCTTACAATACATGGTCGTTTTTAAAAAAAATTAAATAAAACGCCTTACTATACATGGTCGTTTTTTTTTTAAATTAAAAACGCCTTACTATATATGGTTGTTAAAAAAATAATAATAATAATAATTAAAAAAACGCCTTACTATACATGGTCGTTTTTTAAAAAACAATTAAAAATGCCTTACTATACATGGTCGTTTTTTTAAATTAAAAACGCCTTACTGTACATGGTTGTTAAAAAAAAAAAAAAAAAAAAAAACGCCGTTTGTTTTTAAAAAAAAATTAAAAACGCCTTACTATACCTGGTGGTTTTTTTTTTTTTAATAAAAAACGCCTTACTATATATGGTTGTTAAAAAAAAAAATAAATAAATAAAAAAAAACCCGCCTTACTAAACATGGTCGTTTTTAAAAAAAACAACTTAAAAATGCCTTACTACACATGGTCGTTTTTAAAAAAAAATTAAAGACGCCTTACAATACATGGTCGTTTTTTAAAAAAAATTAAAAACGCCTTACTATACATGGTGCTTTTATAAAAATTAAAAACGCCTTACTATACATGGTCGTTTTTAAAAAAATTAAAAACGCCTTACTATACATGGTCGTTTTTTAAAAATTAAAAACGCCTTACTATACATGGTCGTTTTTTAAAAAAAATTAAAAACGCCTTACTATACATGGTCGTTTTTTTTTTTTTTAAATTAAAAACCCCTTACTATACATGGTCGTTTAAAAAAACAAAAAACAAAAACGCCTTACTATACATGGTCGTTTTTTTTAAATTAAAAACGCCTTACTAAAAACATGGTCGTTTTTAAAAAAATTTCAAAACGCCTTACTATACATGGTCGTTAAAAAAAAAAAAAAAAAAAAAAAAAAAAAAAAACCTTACTATACATAGTCGTTTCCTTACTATACATGGTCGTTTTTAAAAAATTAAAAACGCCTTACTATACATGGTCGTTTTAAAAAAAATTAAAAACACCTTACTATACATGGTGCTTTTATAAAAATTAAAAACGCCTTACTATACATGGTCGTTTTTAAAAAAATAAAAAACGCCTTACTATACATGGTCGTTTTTAAAAAAAAAATAAAAACGCCTTACAATACATGGTCGTTTTTAAAAAAAAATTAAAAACGCCTTACTATACATGGTGCTTTTATAAAAATTAAAAACGCCTTACTATACATGGTCGTTTATAAAAAAATTAAAAACGCCTTACTATACATGGTCGTTTTTAAAAAATTAAAAACGCCTTACTATACATGGTCGTTTTTAAAAAAAAATTAAAAACGCCTTACTATACATGGTGCTTTTATAAAAATTAAAAACGCCTTACTATACATGGTCGTTTTTTTAAAATTAAAAACGCCTTACTATACATGGTCGTTTTTTAAAAAAAAATTAAAACGCCTTACTATACATGGTGCTTTTATAAAAATTAAAAACGCCTTACTATACATGGTCGTTTTAAAAAAAATTAAAAACGCCTTACTATACATGGTCGTTTTTAAAAAAAAATTAAAAACGCCTTACAATACATGGTCGTTTTTTAAAAAAAATTAAAAACGCCTTACTATACATGGTGCTTTTATAAAAATTAAAAACGCCTTACTATACATGGTCGTTTTTAAAAAAATTAAAAACGCCTTACTATACATGGTCGTTTTTTAAAAATTAAAAACGCCTTACTATACATGGTCGTTTTTAAAAAAAAATTAAAAACACCTTACTATACATGGTGCTTTTATACAAATTAAAAACGCCTTACTATACATGGTCGTTTTAAAAAAAATTAAAAACGCCTTACTATACATGGTCGTTTTTAAAAAATTAAAAACGCCTGACTATACATGGTTGTTTTTTAAAAATAAAAAACGCCTTACTATACATGGTTGTTTTTTTTTTTTTTTAAATTAAAAACGCCTTACTATACAAGGTCGTTTTTAAAAAAATTAAAAACGCCTTAATATACATGGTCGTTTTTTAACAATTAAAAAGGCCTTACTGTACATGGTTGTTTTTTAAAAATTAAAAACGCCTTAATATACATGGTCGTTTAAAAAAAAATAAAAAAAAATAAAAAAAAACGCCTTACTATTCAAGATCGTTTTTTAAAAAAAAATAAAAAACGCCTTTCTATACATGGTCGTTTTAAAAAATAAATAAATAAAACGCCTTACTATACACAGTTGTTTTTAAAAAATTAAAAACGCCTTACTATATATGGTCGTTTGTAAAAAAAAAAATAAAAACGCCTTTATACATAGTCGTTTTTAAAAAAAATTAAAAACGCCTTATACATGGTCGTTTTTGAAAAATTAAAAACGCCTTACTATACATGGTCGTTTTAAAAAAAATATATAAAAATTAAAACGCCTTACTATACATAGTCGTTTTAAAAAAATTAAAAACGCCTTACTATACATGGGCGTTTTTAAAAAAAATAATTAAAAATGCCTTACTATACATGGACGTTTTTTTTTTTTTAAATTAAAAACGCCTTACTATACATGGTCGTTTTTTACAAATAAAAAACCCCTTACTATACATGGTTGTTTTTTTAAAAATTAGAAACGCCTTACTATACATGGTTGTTTTTTTTAAAAATAAAAAACGGCTTACTATACATGGTCGTTAAAAAAAATTTTTTTTAAACGCCTTACAATACATGGTCGTTTTTAAAAAAAATTAAATAAAACGCCTTACTATACATGGACGTTTTTTTTTTAAATTAAAAACGCCTTACTATACATGGTCGTTTTAAAAAAAAAAAAAAAAAACGCCTTACTATACATGGTCGTTTTTTTTAAAATAAAAAACGCCTTACTATATATGGTTGTTAAAAAAATAATAATAATAATTAAAAAAACGCCTTACTATACATGGTCGTTTTTTAAAAAACAATTAAAAATGCATTACTATACATGGTCGTTTTTTTAAATTAAAAACGCCTTACTGTACATGGTTGTTAAAAAAAAAAAAAAAAAAAAACGCCGTTTGTTTTTAAAAAAAAATTAAAAACGCCTTACTATACCTGGTGGGTTTTTTTTTTAAATAAAAAACGCCTTACTATATATGGTTGTTAAAAAAAAAAAAAAAAAAAAAAAAAAAAAAAAAAACGCCTTACTAAACATGGTCGTTTTTAAAAAAAAACAACTTAAAAATGCCTTACTATACATGGTCGTTTTTTTTTTTTTTAATTAAAAACGCCTTACTATACATGGTCGTTAAAAAAAAATAAAAATTTAAAACGCCTTACAATACATGGTCGTTTAAAAAAAAAAAAAAACATTAAAAACGCCTTACTATACATGGTCGTTTTTTTTTTTAAATTAAAAACGCCTTACTATACATGGTGGTTAAAAAAAATAAATAAAAAAAATAAAAAAAAACGCCTTACTATACATGGTCGTCTTTTTTTTAAAAATAAAAAACGCCTTACCATATATGGTTGTTAAAAAACAAAACAAAAAAAAAACGCCTTCCTATACATGGTCGTTTAAAAAAACAAAAAATAAAAACGCCTTACTATACATGGTCGTTTTTTTTTAATTAAAAACGCCTTACTATACATGGTCGTTTTTAAAAAAAAATTCAAAACGCCTTACTATACATGGTCGTTAAAAAAAAAATTAAAAACACCTTACTATACATGGTGCTTTTATAAAAATTAAAAACGCCTTACTATACATGGTCGTTTTTAAAAAAATAAAAAACGCCTTACTATACATGGTTGTTTTTAAAAAAAAATTAAAAACGCCTTACAATACATGGTCGTTTTTTAAAAAAAATTAAAAACGCCTTACTATACATGGTGCTTTTATAAAAATTAAAAACGCCTTACTATACATGGTCGTTTTTTAAAAATTAAAAACGCCTTACTATACATGGTCGTTTTTAAAAAAAAATTAAAAACGCCTTACTATACATGGTGCTTTTATAAAAATTAAAAACGCCTTACTATACATGGTCGTTTTTTTAAAATTAAAAACGCCTTACTATACATGGTCGTTTTTTAAAAAAAAATTAAAACGCCTTACTATACATGGTGCTTTTATAAAAATTAAAAACGCCTTACTATACATGGTCGTTTTAAAAAAAATTAAAAACACCTTACTATACATGGTGCTTTTATAAAAATTAAAAACGCCTTACTATACATGGTCGTTTTTAAAAAAATTAAAAACGCCTTACTATACATGGTCGTTTTTTAAAAATTAAAAACGCCTTACTATACATGGTCGTTTTTTAAAAAAAATTAAAAACGCCTTACTATACATGGTCGTTTTTTTTTTTTTTTTAATTAAAAACCCCTTACTATACATGGTCGTTTAAAAAAACAAAAAATAAAAACGCCTTACTATACATGGTCGTTTTTTTTTAATTAAAAACGCCTTACTATACATGGTCGTTTTTAAAAAAAAATTCAAAACGCCTTACTATACATGGTCGTTAAAAAAAAAAAAAAAAAAAAAAAAAAAAAAAACCTTACTATACATAGTCGTTTCCTTACTATACATGGTCGTTTTTAAAAAATTAAAAACGCCTTACTATACATGGTCGTTTTTAAAAAAATTAAAAACACCTTACTATACATGGTGCTTTTATAAAAATTAAAAACGCCCTACTATACATGGTCGTTTTAAAAAAAATAAAAAACGCCTTACTATACATGGTCGTTTTTAAAAAAAAATTAAAAACGCCTTACAATACATGGTCGTTTTTAAAAAAAAATTAAAAACGCCTTACTATACATGGTGCTTTTATAAAAATTAAAAACGCCTTACTATACATGGTCGTTTTTTAAAAATTAAAAACGCCTTACTATACATGGTCGTTTTTAAAAAAAAATTAAAAACGCCTTACTATACATGGTGCTTTTATAAAAATTAAAAACGCCTTACTATACATGGTCGTTTTTTTAAAATTAAAAACGCCTTACTATACATGGTCGTTTTTTAAAAAAAAATTAAAACGCCTTACTATACATGGTGCTTTTATAAAAATTAAAAACGCCTTACTATACATGGTCGTTTTAAAAAAAATTAAAAACACCTTACTATACATGGTCGTTTTTAAAAAAAAATTAAAAACGCCTTACAATACATGGTCGTTTTTTAAAAAAAATTAAAAACGCCTTACTATACATGGTGCTTTTATAAAAATTAAAAACGCCTTACTATACATGGTCGTTTTTAAAAAAATTAAAAACGCCTTACTATACATGGTCGTTTTTTAAAAATTAAAAACGCCTTACTATACATGGTCGTTTTTTAAAAAAAATTAAAAACACCTTACTATACATGGTGCTTTTATACAAATTAAAAACGCCTTACTATACATGGTCGTTTTAAAAAAAATTAAAAACGCCTTACTATACATGGTCGTTTTTAAAAAATTAAAAACGCCTGACTATACATGGTTGTTTTTTAAAAATAAAAAACGCCTTACTATACATGGTTGTTTTTTTTTTTTTTCAAATTAAAAACGCCTTACTATACATGGTCGTTTTTAAAAAAATTAAAAACGCCTTAATATACATGGTCGTTTTTTCACAATTAAAAAGGCCTTACTGTACATGGTTGTTTTTTAAAAATTAAAAACGCCTTAATATACATGGTCGTTTAAAAAAAAATAAAAAAAAATAAAAAAAAACGCCTTACTATTCAAGATCGTTTTTTAAAAAAAAATAAAAAACGCCTTTCTATACATGGTCGTTTTAAAAAATAAATAAATAAAACGCCTTACTATACACAGTTGTTTTTAAAAAATTAAAAACGCCTTACTATATATGGTCGTTTGTAAAAAATAAAATAAAAACGCCTTTATACATAGTCGTTTTTAAAAAAAATTAAAAACGCCTTATACATGGTCGTTTTTGAAAAATTAAAAACGCCTTACTATACATGGTCGTTTTAAAAAAAATATATAAAAATTAAAACGCCTTACTATACATAGTCGTTTTTAAAAAATTAAAAACGCCTTACTATACATGGTCGTTTTTAAAAAAAATAATTAAAAATGCCTTACTATACATGGACGTTTTTTTTTTTTAAATTAAAAACGCCTTACTATACATGGTCGTTTTTTACAAATAAAAAACCCCTTACTATACATGGTTGTTTTTTTAAAAATTAGAAACGCCTTACTATACATGGTTGTTTTTTTTTAAAATAAAAAACGCCTTACTATACATGGTCGTTAAAAAAATTTTTTTTTAAACGCCTTACAATACATGGTCGTTTTTAAAAAAAATTAAATAAAACGCCTTACTATACATGGTCGTTTTTTTTTTAAATTAAAAACGCCTTACTATATATGGTTGTTAAAAAAATAATAATAATAATAATTAAAAAAACGCCTTACTATACATGGTCGTTTTTTAAAAAACAATTAAAAATGCCTTACTATACATGGTCGTTTTTTTAAATTAAAAACGCCTTACTGTACATGGTTGTTAAAAAAAAAAAAAAAAAAAAAACGCCGTTTGTTTTTAAAAAAAAATTAAAAACGCCTTACTATACCTGGTGGTTTTTTTTTTTTTAATAAAAAACGCCTTACTATATATGGTTGTTAAAAAAAAAAATAAATAAATAAAAAAAAACCCGCCTTACTAAACATGGTCGTTTTTAAAAAAAACAACTTAAAAATGCCTTACTACACATGGTCGTTTTTAAAAAAAAATTAAAGACGCCTTACAATACATGGTCGTTTTTTAAAAAAAATTAAAAACGCCTTACTATACATGGTGCTTTTATAAAAATTAAAAACGCCTTACTATACATGGTCGTTTTTAAAAAAATTAAAAACGCCTTACTATACATGGTCGTTTTTTAAAAATTAAAAACGCCTTACTATACATGGTCGTTTTTTAAAAAAAATTAAAAACGCCTTACTATACATGGTCGTTTTTTTTTTTTTTAAATTAAAAACCCCTTACTATACATGGTCGTTTAAAAAAACAAAAAACAAAAACGCCTTACTATACATGGTCGTTTTTTTTAAATTAAAAACGCCTTACTAAAAACATGGTCGTTTTTAAAAAAATTTCAAAACGCCTTACTATACATGGTCGTTAAAAAAAAAAAAAAAAAAAAAAAAAAAAAAAAACCTTACTATACATAGTCGTTTCCTTACTATACATGGTCGTTTTTAAAAAATTAAAAACGCCTTACTATACATGGTCGTTTTAAAAAAAATTAAAAACACCTTACTATACATGGTGCTTTTATAAAAATTAAAAACGCCTTACTATACATGGTCGTTTTTAAAAAAATAAAAAACGCCTTACTATACATGGTCGTTTTTAAAAAAAAAATAAAAACGCCTTACAATACATGGTCGTTTTTAAAAAAAAATTAAAAACGCCTTACTATACATGGTGCTTTTATAAAAATTAAAAACGCCTTACTATACATGGTCGTTTATAAAAAAATTAAAAACGCCTTACTATACATGGTCGTTTTTAAAAAATTAAAAACGCCTTACTATACATGGTCGTTTTTAAAAAAAAATTAAAAACGCCTTACTATACATGGTGCTTTTATAAAAATTAAAAACGCCTTACTATACATGGTCGTTTTTTTAAAATTAAAAACGCCTTACTATACATGGTCGTTTTTTAAAAAAAAATTAAAACGCCTTACTATACATGGTGCTTTTATAAAAATTAAAAACGCCTTACTATACATGGTCGTTTTAAAAAAAATTAAAAACGCCTTACTATACATGGTCGTTTTTAAAAAAAAATTAAAAACGCCTTACAATACATGGTCGTTTTTTAAAAAAAATTAAAAACGCCTTACTATACATGGTGCTTTTATAAAAATTAAAAACGCCTTACTATACATGGTCGTTTTTAAAAAAATTAAAAACGCCTTACTATACATGGTCGTTTTTTAAAAATTAAAAACGCCTTACTATACATGGTCGTTTTTAAAAAAAAATTAAAAACACCTTACTATACATGGTGCTTTTATACAAATTAAAAACGCCTTACTATACATGGTCGTTTTAAAAAAAATTAAAAACGCCTTACTATACATGGTCGTTTTTAAAAAATTAAAAACGCCTGACTATACATGGTTGTTTTTTAAAAATAAAAAACGCCTTACTATACATGGTTGTTTTTTTTTTTTTTTAAATTAAAAACGCCTTACTATACAAGGTCGTTTTTAAAAAAATTAAAAACGCCTTAATATACATGGTCGTTTTTTAACAATTAAAAAGGCCTTACTGTACATGGTTGTTTTTTAAAAATTAAAAACGCCTTAATATACATGGTCGTTTAAAAAAAAATAAAAAAAAATAAAAAAAAACGCCTTACTATTCAAGATCGTTTTTTAAAAAAAAATAAAAAACGCCTTTCTATACATGGTCGTTTTAAAAAATAAATAAATAAAACGCCTTACTATACACAGTTGTTTTTAAAAAATTAAAAACGCCTTACTATATATGGTCGTTTGTAAAAAAAAAAATAAAAACGCCTTTATACATAGTCGTTTTTAAAAAAAATTAAAAACGCCTTATACATGGTCGTTTTTGAAAAATTAAAAACGCCTTACTATACATGGTCGTTTTAAAAAAAATATATAAAAATTAAAACGCCTTACTATACATAGTCGTTTTAAAAAAATTAAAAACGCCTTACTATACATGGGCGTTTTTAAAAAAAATAATTAAAAATGCCTTACTATACATGGACGTTTTTTTTTTTTTAAATTAAAAACGCCTTACTATACATGGTCGTTTTTTACAAATAAAAAACCCCTTACTATACATGGTTGTTTTTTTAAAAATTAGAAACGCCTTACTATACATGGTTGTTTTTTTTAAAAATAAAAAACGGCTTACTATACATGGTCGTTAAAAAAAATTTTTTTTAAACGCCTTACAATACATGGTCGTTTTTAAAAAAAATTTAATAAAACGCCTTACTATACATGGACGTTTTTTTTTTAAATTAAAAACGCCTTACTATACATGGTCGTTTTAAAAAAAAAAAAAAAAAACGCCTTACTATACATGGTCGTTTTTTTTAAAATAAAAAACGCCTTACTATATATGGTTGTTAAAAAAATAATAATAATAATTAAAAAAACGCCTTACTATACATGGTCGTTTTTTAAAAAACAATTAAAAATGCATTACTATACATGGTCGTTTTTTTAAATTAAAAACGCCTTACTGTACATGGTTGTTAAAAAAAAAAAAAAAAAAAAAACGCCGTTTGTTTTTAAAAAAAAATTAAAAACGCCTTACTATACCTGGTGGGTTTTTTTTTTAAATAAAAAACGCCTTACTATATATGGTTGTTAAAAAAAAAAAAAAAAAAAAAAAAAAAAAAAAAACGCCTTACTAAACATGGTCGTTTTTAAAAAAAAACAACTTAAAAATGCCTTACTATACATGGTCGTTTTTTTTTTTTTTTAATTAAAAACGCCTTACTATACATGGTCGTTAAAAAAAAATAAAAATTTAAAACGCCTTACAATACATGGTCGTTTAAAAAAAAAAAAAAACATTAAAAACGCCTTACTATACATGGTCGTTTTTTTTTTTAAATTAAAAACGCCTTACTATACATGGTGGTTAAAAAAAATAAATAAAAAAAATAAAAAAAAACGCCTTACTATACATGGTCGTCTTTTTTTTAAAAATAAAAAACGCCTTACCATATATGGTTGTTAAAAAACAAAACAAAAAAAAAACGCCTTCCTATACATGGTCGTTTTAAAAAAAATTAAAAATGCCTTACTATACACGGTCATTTTAAAAAAATTAAAAACGCCTTACTATACATGGTGCTTTTTAAAAAATTAAAAACGCCTTACTATACATGGTCGTTTATAAAAAATTAAAAACGCCTTACTATACATGGTCGTTTTTTAACAATTAAAAACGGCTTACTATACATGGTCGTTTTTTAAAAATTAAAAACGCCTTAATATACATGGTCGTTTAAAAAAACAAAACAAAACAAAAAAACGCCTTACTATACATGGTCGTTTTAAAAAAAATAAAAATGCCTTACTATACATGGTCATTTAAAAAAAAATAAAAAACGCCTTACTATACATGGTCATTTTTAAAAATTTAAAAACGCCTTACTATACACAGTCGTTTTTTAAAAAAAAATAAAAAACGCCTTACCATGGTCGTTTTTTAAAAATTAAAAACGCCTGACTATACATGGTCGTTTTTAAAAAAATAAAAAATGCCTTACTATGCATGGTCGTTTTAAAAAAAAACAAAAAAAAAACGCCTTACTATACATGGTCGTTTTATAAAAATTAAAAACGCCTGACTATACATGGTCGTTTTTTTTTTTTTTTTTTTAATTAAAAACGCCTTACTATAGTCGTTTTTTGTTTTTTCTAAATGAAACGCCTTACGTGGTCTTTTTTTTTTTCCTTTCTAAATAAACCGCCTTACGCCTTAAAAAAACAAAACATGAAATGCCTTCATGGTAGTTTTAAAATAAATAAATAAGTAAAGCGCCTTACTATACATGGCCGTTTTTCTTTCTCTCTCTTTTTTTTTTTTAATAAAACGCCTTACGCCTTAAAAAAAATGACATGAAACTCCTTACTATACATTTTTAATTTCTTACTATATAATGCATCATGTCAAAATGGCCAACTATACATCATGTCATAAAAAAAATAATAAAATAAATACTTATGGTCACATCATAATAAACTTACATATCTAAACATGTTATGGATACTAGGACATGAAATTTAACATGGTATGTCAACGTCAAGCGTGGCATAATGTATAGTACACAACACGTTCACACAACTGTACTGTACTAATGATGAGGTACACACGTTACAGAAGGTTGGGCTGCCAGAGTGAAAATGCTAATGCTGTGCTGCAATATGTCATTTGTCCTTGTGCCCGTCTGGCCCGCAGCCCGACCGGGCCTGGTCAGACCTGTCAGCTCGGCTCTCCTTCTCCAGAGTGGACCGTGACCCGGCCATGATGACAGTGCCGCGCAAGAGATTATAGACCCTGATAGTGTGCCGCGCCAGCGTTATGCACACGCTGCCCTTTTGACTGGAAAAGGCGGGCTGGCTTCCAGTTCTGTCCGCCCAGATCACATCTGCCCACTTGTCCTGGGCAAGCGGCCAGCGCAGGACGCTTAAATTAAAAACAAAAAAACAAAAAAGAAGAGAAAAGAAAAAGAAAAAAAAAAGTTTTACATCGCAGAAATTACATTTTACAACCAATCATAATAAACATGTTGCCATGTATGTACGTCAAGTAATTCTTAGCATGAATTACATCATTGAAAAAAAATAAAATCTTATACTATCATGCCACAATACAAACGTCTTCTTAGATAGTATTTTGATGGATGGATGGATATTAAAAATATGTACTGTACCCCATGGTATATGAAACATAAGTCTTTGTAATCCTATACATCATGTTTTATTTAATGAAAGTTACACATCATGCAGTGTTACTATTTCATATTCATTTGAACCAAGCCTCACTATTCATCATGATATCAGTATGTCCAAATGTGTATCATTGTACTCTCATAAAAAAGGATGTCAAACACCATGTTGTATGAAACATGATATTTTACTATACATGATGTCATTTAAATTACCGTAAGTCTTACTATACGTTATGTAAGAAACATAACATTTACTTTTTTAGTGTCATATTAAACATATATAATCATGAATTTGGGCAATAAACATCTTAGCTTAATAGTTGCTAACAGTACAAAACATGAACATGTTTGAGTGAAAACAACTCATAATGTACATAAACTGGAAAAATAAATAAATAAATGACATGATCTCATCTGCAATCATCCAATTAAAGTCGGCCCTGCTGTCATCTTACCTAATTGCACAATTAATTTAATCGAATTTCCCACTTGACTTTGGGGACTCTTTAATGTCACTGAATGGAAAGCGGGTGGGGGGTGTTGGACAAGCCCTGGGATAATAAGACTGGAGTCAAGTCAACGCCGGTGTGCCCCCCCTTTCAAAAACTCATTCCAGTGCACTTTGGTAATTTCATGTTTGAGAGATTTTACTGCGTGACGACAAAACTTGACCACCGCCACAAATGGAGACGCTCCAATGGAGAAGACCAAGGCCAGATTGCAAAGCCAGTGCGGGAAATTGGATATTTTTTACACACCTTCTCGGGCTTCCCAACATTATTAATTAAAGCGGGCGACGACCTGGCTTGTGCCCATAACTTGTAAAGAACACAAAGACCAACACATAATCGGTTTGCGCAATTGAGTCCATTTATCTGAGAGGGACGTGACTAAATTGAACTTTTTTCGACTGTACGTGTTAGGCATGGTTGTTTGCTTGCAAGGGACAAATCAGACATCACACACCAGCAACTTGATGACGCTATGTTAAATAACTGCTCTAGAGTCATTGTAACTTTTAAAGTAATGACGACTTACTGTCCATCATGTTATTTAAAAAATGTCTTACAATATGTCGTGGCATTAAAAAGGTCAAAGTATACATGATTGGTCGACAAGGCAATGAGTCCACTTTAACGCTTGAAGTTGACTAATCTCTAATCACATGTTTTTGGCACACCAGCTCTGGACCGGTGGTGGGGAACGAGGGCAACAACACCAAGTCGAACGCTCTTCTCGTCCAAAACGTTACATCAAATAATGCCGACCGTGTGATAACGACAACTTTGTCCAAGACGTCGTCAGTGGCCGTATGACTGTGGAAATATTTCACCAAACGTGGAACTCGTAGCAAGTCAAATCCAATAAAAGAATAAGTGAAATTGAAACAGTAAAACTGAGAAATACTTCATTTTGGAGTCTGGCGATCTTGTCCCATGATGAGACATGATAGCAAAGGATAACGTCTTGAACAAGCTATCGTATGCTCAAGAACACAAAACGAGTTGAAATAGAAAAAAAATAGAAAAGTGTGGGGAAAATGAGTGCTGTAAAATAATCGATTGCAGAATTTGTTGTCCAACTTCTAATATCTACATCATGTAATTTTAGTCAAAAAGTCTAAATATTTCTTTATGTCACAAGACAAAGTTTTATTTGATATCTTGTCATATAAATCATGAAGTCTTCATGTCATGTTGCATCACGCCATTCAAAAATGTCAAACAATGCATAATGTCATTTTTTTTCTGTTCTATCATGTTAAAATAAATGTGACATGCGTGATGTCAAAATAAATGTCTTCACATCAATCATGTCATATTACAATTGTCTTCATATTTCACTCATTCAAACCCAAAAACGAATAAATACATTTATTTTTAAAACTTGTTTTTTTATGCTAGAGCAGCTTTGATGCAGCTTTTGACCTGAAGAGGTCACTTAAAGCAATGGTAGTTATTACAAAAAACGGCCAGCAGGGGGCATCAGAGTATAAGAGATCACCCAGGGCCATGTTGCAACAAGCTCCTTTTGCCAATGTTTTCACCAGGAATGTAAATAATAACGAAACTTACCTATATTCTAATGCTAATTGCTACAAAATGGAAACAGATAGAAATATACATTTTTTTCCCCCTGATGAAATAGACTCTAATCTTTATTTTGGTAGGTTCCATATTTTTATAGCACACATAAAACACAATATTCTGCGGGCCTTGCAAAATCAGTCAAAATCCAGTAAAACAGCCGGGAGCGAAGGGGGTTGCTTCAGTGAAAATGGCTTTAAGTAACATTGTGCCATACTGTCATTATATTAGTTCATATTGCTTGTTGACAAAGGCCTCATCTTTTATTATGAAAAACTAAGCATAATGTCCACCAACACTGAGCACAAGATCAAACAGCCCCGCTAAGCAGGCATCTTCTTTAAATTGCGACATTAACTCTGAATATCCTCCCTTGTTACCGGCATGGTGTAAATGATCAATCACAGCTCGCTCACACCGCTTCGATATGTGTGTTAAAAAAAAAAAAAAAACATGAAGGAGGAGTAAGATGGAGCAGAGAAGCTACTTGACGTGGCACTTGAGATGCTGTCAATTAGCCGGCGCTAGTCAATAAGCAGCGGCGCGTGCGCTTCGACTCATGTAAAAACATCACAATGATGAAAACTGTCACGCGTCAGTGGCGCCAACAACTACGAGCTCTAATTGATACTTCTGTCCAGCTCACCTTGACCAACAATTTGTTGGCAACAAACACCCTAACCAGGCATGAAGGTGGACCAACAAATGGCCTATTACAGTGCAGGTCGTGTATTTGGAGCACAGGTACTATTGTCTGAATTTATTAGGACCTGAAAGCCTACTAGTAGGGCCAACATCCGTAATTTTAGCATAAAAGACATGATCATATGGAGGACCAAAAAATAAACAATAAATAAAAGTGAAAATAAAAACGGACATAAAAATATATTGTGTTGTTTTTCTTACCATTTATACGAGTGAAGACCAGAGATGGCAAGAAAATTTTCAGGCCATGTCCGTGATGAAGGGCATGCTGTGATTGATGCACATAAAGTAAGGAAAACTGCTAGTCTGGCTTCACTTTGTCACTATGTCCTTTGGAAATCTACTGCGTTCAGATGTGGCCCCAGGTTTTATCTTCTCAGTATGCAGAATTGACCAGTAAAGTTTGTCTACTTGTGATTTATGAACTGCAAAGCTCCAAAAGGCGAAAGTGGAATGTCCAAGCTGAAAGCAGCGAGCTCTTACATGGATAAGCACGAGGCGGAAGACGGGAAAAGATTAGCTTCTTAATGACCGATCAAAGCCAACACGCTGCTGCTCGTAAGCACTACTCTGATCTGGCGAAGCTATCGATAAATCCAGAGTCGGAGGACGCGGGATAAGGCCGAGAAGTTAGAGAGGAAGGCAGAGAACTCCACAAAGTTGTCCCGGAAAGGTAAAAGAATCGGAATGCCCTTTTCTCCGAGACTTCTCCGTCCAAAGATAAAGAAGCGGAATGTCACCGTGCGTCTTCCGCAAGGAATCGATGCGCCGCTATCTCCTCTGCCTGCCGCCATCCTGCTAACCAATGTTGACATTTGGCTCAAAGTCTATTGATTTACGGCGAGGACGGTGTAAAACAAGCCAGTCTTGAGGTTGAGACTTTCACTTAAAGAGCCATACTTTCTCATCAGGCATGAAAAAGAGGATCAGGGCGGGCAATCAATGACACATCGTCAGCTCGGCTGAATCGTGCCTCGTGTTGAAGGGGGGGGTGGACTCAGCGGATAAATACTTTCAAGGACAAATTTGTCAAAGCGCTTCTCGCCGACTTCATAATTGAACCTCTGGGCGGCTTTAGAAAGTGGAAATATTTCACGGCCGGGAGATCAAGAAAAGCCACACAAAAGAAAGTCCAACTTCTTTTACAAGGGTGAGCTTTTATTCACTCTTGACTCAGGTCGCAGGCTTTCATTTGGAAACTGCAGCAAAGGCCTTAGTGATTTTTTCAAAGATATTCAAGTTGTTGAAAGGACACTTTTTGCGTCAACCAATTCCACTCAGTCAGACTTTATGGCACTAACTGTCCAAAACTTTATGCAGTATTGACTCAAGACAATTGACACTCTTGGTGGTTATGTTGTACTTAACTGCTTAACTGTTAAGTTTTGTTGTTTTACGTTGCTGCTTACTGAATTTGCCCATTGACGGACTAATTAAGACTTATTCTACTCACCTGTAACGTTTAGTGGTACCCTCCAGGCTACCTAGACAGACGAAAAACTTGATTACTTTCCAACAAGGAAGAGTGAAAATCCAATGTGATAAAAACAAACAGCATGAGGGGGAGTATCATTGGGGAATATGCAAATGAGGACATAAATACAGATGAGGTTGAATACATTTACCGCTCATCTCCATGCTGCTGAATGATGAAGTGCTGCTTTTTCTGTGAATGCGCATCAACGCTTTTGTGGTGCTTTCATGGTCACTTCGTTTGAACTGAGGGCAAGCTTCATGGAAAAACAAAGATCAAAGTCAATTGCATTTGATGTCGTCCACTTCGGTCCTGACTGCGCACAGCACGGACTGACTGTTGTCTTGAAACTCCTTGCATCGATTGATCAATCAAGGGTTGTTTACCATTCAAGATGTGCCTCTAGAGTTCCTTCTGATGTTGGCGTGAGTCGCCCCTTTGTGCCAATTGTGTCCTGACCTTTTTGTGTGACCAAAAGACTTCACAATGTTTCGTTGACAACCAGAAAATTCGGACCAATTTGTGCCATCGAGCCCTCAGACTAAAACGGCGGCCATCATGTTTGCAAGCGGCCTGTAATTCCACCTCCATTAAAACCGTTTTACACATCAGCGGTACTCGGGTGCGGGCGGATACTGATGACTGATGTTTTTTTTGGCGGGGTGATTAGCTGTGATAATGACTCACATCTACACCTGTCAGCGGCAAAGACAACAAGCATGTTGTACAGAAAGCCATTAGCGTCCGTGTCGACATCTACTTCCTGAGTGAGAGATATAATGAGGTCTGCGCTAACATTGTAGATTAAGACTAATAGAGTATATGGGCTGTAGTATACACAGCATGAAGCCAGATGCGCTGCGCAAGGAGAAAATACAACAACGCTGATATAAAAGCTCCAGCGGTCCGCCCGGAAGCATCGACTCACATAAAAGTCTCTAAATAATTCATATGTTTTGCGCTTTAATAGTTGTATAATATATAAAAGAGCTGTCGCGCCTTTGGGGGATTTCAAAAAGCGTGCGTGTCACATGAGGAGGTTGAATGAATGTGGACTTAACACCTGCCTGACACATTTGGATTACTGACACGAATAACGACTTCATTTGAGTTTCCAACAGCTGGCTAACGTTGAGCTACCTCATACATATTGTTAGCCTCCATATTTTCAGTCTGTTATTGGTTTTTCAGGTACGAGTTATCATTCGCCATTTATTTATTTTTTTGCTTTGAATATATATGAATATATTTGAATTTTAATATAATTTGCATATTTTCTTGCTCTTTTGTAAAAAAAACAAAACAAAAAAAACACTATAAAACTGCAGTTTACAGAGTCACTGAAAACACTTTTTTCGTGCACATAAAAAGTAGTTGCAACAAATGAATCGTGACACACTGTTTAATTTTTTACATTCTCTATATTTAGTTATGTTACATATCTTGTAAAATACACATTTGTTTACTGAAAACCATGTTAAAAATAAATTTGTTTTTGTTGGGTGGCTGGCACATATTAAAGGTAACTCCATTCATTCCAATGGGGAATGAGGGTTTGAGATTCGTGTGTTTTAACGCATGCTCGGAGAATGAACGAAATTCACATCTCAAGGCGCCACCGTCTACTTCATTGAATGCCGCAGCTCCCGCTTGATTACTGATTTCAAATACAGCCATGCCTGCTAGTCATGATTCCATATGCTTGCATCAAGAAGGAAAGGCTGCACTCTTGGTGGGCTCTGTCAATTTATGAATAAATAAGCCAACATGCTGTTACACTAGCCTGCAGTTAAAACACACTGCAGCAGTTTCCACTCGCTCAAGCAAACAATAAATGTTCTACGTTGCAATTATCGCTAACACTCCTCGATAAAGCCACAATCTAGCGGCAGTCAACTTCCTTTGGGATATGTAAATATTCATGCTGACTCTCGAGTGGAGGAGGGCAGGAAGATCTATGTGAGGGGTCAAGGGCGAGGCTGGTGATGAAAAATGTTTGCATCCTGCCCACTTCATTAGCATAAGAGATTTTTTTTTCTTTATGTCTGTGTATATTTTCAGTCAACCAGGTCATGATCATTGCCATGATCTCTTGTTGAATTCATTGTTGACAAATCTTTTCAGAACTGGAAATTTGCAAATCTTTTCTGCGAGCGGCAACAGCGTGAAAGGGGTTCAGATTGATCCGAAGGTCCTTCGATGGCATCCCGGGCACTCGTTCCCGTCCCCTCCTCTGTCACGTCACGCCTTGTCAGCAGTTTGCACTCAGCTGGCCGTCATGTTGGCAGGCGTCTTCAATTTGTTGACCTCGGCAAAACGCCGATGCGTTTCACATGCTGATGAGGGATTCACTTTACACAATACGTGACGTTCACAAGAGGAAGCAGCTCAAGGGAGCCCGGCGGACTGCCTGCCGTCCATATTTGAAACCTTAACCCCCTATTTTAAAGCGCTCGCCTTTCCTTGAAACTGACACAGGCTCAAAACCCTACTTGATGGCCAAACCCTGGCCGGAACGTCCATTTGAAACATTAACAAATTCAATGACAACCATTTGAACCCAGCAACGAGCACCTCACAACTAAAAAAGGATTAAACTACCACTGATTGTCACATCCACCGAAGTGGGGTGAAATTCGTTCTCCGCATTTGAGGGAGTGGTGAGCAGCAGGGGGCCACGCACAGAAATCATTTGGTGATCTAACCCCCCAATTCCAACCCTTAATGCTGAGTGTCAAGCAGGGAGGTAATTGGGTCCAATTTTTATAGTCTTTGGTATGACACCGGCTGAGGATTGAACCCACGACCTCCCAGTCTCAGGGTGGACACTCTACCACTAGACCACTGAGCTGGTAGCCTCTAATCCTTCGCTTGAATGAAACAGGCTTGAAACCTGAACTTGAAACCCGAGCCATTACTTGAACCTCAACTCTGAATCCTTAAACGAGGTTTGAAACCCAAAATTTAAACCTTAACTTTATCTTGAAACACTGACATAGATCAGTGACACTTACTTAAAACCAATACACTGCCACTGTAATCCTTGTTGAAACCCTAACCTGACACCATTCTTTTAAATCCTAGTCTTTAACCCCCAATTTGAAGTCTTTACCGCGAAATGACACCTTCATTTGAAACCCCAACCTTTGCTTGAATCTCTGACAGAGACGAGAAATCCTCACTTGCCACCCAAACCATGTCTTGAATCTCTACTTTGAAACCGTAACTGACATCCAAAATTGAAACCCTAACCTTTGTTTGAAACTCTGAACCAGGTTTGTAAACTCGAAACCCTCACTACATCCTGAACACCTTGAACTTCATTACACACAAAACATGACATCCATCCTTGCACGCACTGGCGGGAAAAACCTTCTGCCGGGAGCGCGTCCAAATAAGGGAGTGACTCAGCGCCGCAGCGACTACCCCGCCAGACACGCTCCAAATGTCAGAGCTCTTCCGAGAGCAAGTCAAGGCTGATATGGTTTCAACCCAATTTTGCGCCTGTGCTTGTCTGCTGCTCGCCTTCCAGAAAAATCCGCCAGTGTCGCCGCTGCGGGAAAGGCGGGAGCAAATGGGCCGTGGAAAAAAGGCGGCTTCGGAAAACGCTCTTGTGTGATGAGCTACACTTGCGCAAGTGTGTGCGCGCACGATCAATGTCAGCCGTCACTTGTCCCGTCATGTCAGCCGTGACGCCGGTGTGTCAATTCGAGCGTTCGGCCGCCACGGCAGCAGCAGAGATGACAGTGGCAGTTAACGCCTCTCCCAGACGACGACTTCATGACGGCAAAATTGTGAGAGGACAACAAAAGAAGATGATTGATTCACTCCAGGATGACGACGACGACTGAAATAAAATTAAAAAAAAGTCCAGAGAACTTTCTGGAATTCTGGTTTTGATCTTTGTCAACTGCTTTATTGAATTCCTTTGATTGCTAAAAAATTGCTCATAATTTTCATCTTCTGGGCAGCTTAATGTGGATTCCTGTTGCATTCTTTGAAACCTTAGCCAAGTCTAAAACCATACTCCAAAACCCTACTCCAGTCTTAAATCATTCACTCGAATCCTTAAATATGGGTTGAAACTCTAACCCTGGCTTGAGACCATACACTGACTAACATAAGCCTTATTTGAAAACTAATCCCTGTCTTGATGCCACCTTAATCTTGGTTTGAAACACTAATTTCAAACCCTGACCTTTGCTTGGAACTCTAAACCTGGCCTGAAGCTATACTTTAAATCCCCAATCCTGTCTCGAAACCCTACTTAGAAGCATTGGCACAAACTCATTTGAAACCTATCCTTGAAACCCTTACTTGACACCCTAATGCTGGCTTTATCACCTAAATTGAAACCTTCCAATGGGACCACACCCTAATTTGAAAGTCTAATCTTCATGTGGAACTCTAAACCAGGTTAACCTGAAACCCATCATCTGTTGAACTCTTGAAACTCTAACACTGGTCTGATAACCATACCTGAAAACCTATTACTATCTTGAATCCCTAAATTAAACCCCAACTATGGGATGACACCCTAATTTGAAACCGTAACCTTAAAAAAAAAAACAGAAAACCGAACCATGTCATTATGTTTTAAATCTTATCTTGAAACCCAAACCATGTCTTGAACCCCCAATTTAAAAGCCAAACATTTGCTTGAAACTCAGAATCAAGTCTGAAACATTAACCATGTATTGAACTGCTACTTTGAAATCTTAAATTGAAACCCTAACCTTTGCTTGAACCAGACTAGAAAATGTAGCGTGACTTGAAACACAAATTTGTAAAAAAATAAAAAATAAAAAATATCCCAGCTTTGAAAAGTTACTTTCGAAATACTCGCCATAACAACAACAGGAAGCATCAATACAATATTTTGCTGTAACGATAACAAGGTTGAGCGTGATGTGATATTCGGCATAACGGAAGAAAGGCCGCATTAGGACTTTGGGGGAAAACATATTTCCCCAGATTTTGCTCCACTCGGTCAAAAGCCTTTCCGACGTGTCTTTGGGGGATTTCCATTAACATCGGTGGGATGTGGACATGACGCGAAGTGCCGGCAGGATATGATCGGCGCTGCTCCTTCAATATCTCCTTCTAGTTCGTCTTCATCCATCTCATCTGTCAGCCGCTTCCTCCCCGTTGCTTTCATCCCTGTTTGTTTTTCCGGGCATCTCGTGCCTGATTTCCAGCGACTTGACTTGGCTTCTTTTCATCTGGCTTTCAACGAGCTCATTCGATTCTTCGCCTCACTCCCTCGCACCTCGTTTCATCTTCTCGGCGCCTCGCATGAGCCGCCGCATGTGTGCTGCTGCCTACGCAAAAAGTCACCTGTTCATTCACAAGCACATCCTGTACAGCGGGACTGGCGTCAGCCTTTCATGATACCTTCTAAATTGATGTTACACAGCTGTCAAGCAGATTTGATGGGATTTTTTTTTACTGCAGATGTTGGGTCCACAGAGGACACGAGTAGTGGTTCATTTCAAACATCTGCAGGAACGCTGCTTATATAAGTCAATGTGCACATATGGCGGTAGCGTTGCTGAATGCATGCTGAATGTATTACGGGTGATGTTAGGTATGCGCGGCAACACACGGGAAGGGATGTTGCGAAATGTAGTAGATGCTGACATTTGTTGACCTCAAAGATGTCTTTAAAAAAAATACAACTGTATTTAATCAAATTTTATTAAATTATATTGCTTTGTCACATTAAAGAATTTGTTTAAAATATTTTTAGTATTGTTGAATTTATATCTATTTTAATTTTTTTCCTATTTAGACAATACATATTTGGGGAATAAAATAATTCACAAAAAAAAAAAAGTTTTTCATTTCTATCCAGTTTTTGTTTAATTTTCCTCAAAAATAAAAACATAACTTTATGCATATTTTTCCATTTCTAGGTTTTTGTTTTTTTAAGTTAAAAGACATAAAACAGCTAATATATAATGTAGCTTAAAAAACAACAACAACAAACTACAAATTACACATTTTGCTTGATCAGATTGAGTTCTTAAAAATATTTATCTTTTTTTTTTTGGTATTTTTAAATGTATCCTCCCAAAATTATTTATTGCTATAGTAACAAAAATAAGTGTTCTTTTTTTTGTTTAATTTAAGCAAATTTTGTGTTTGTTTAACTTTCTCTCCAAAAAAATGCACTTTTTAGCTTTTAATTTTCATTTTTAATTTTTCAATTAAAAACATAAGTTTTATACATAGCCCAAACAAATTGTAAAAAGCATTATAAAACAAAACAAACAAACAAAAAAAAAACAACAAAACAAATTCAACAAATTTGGATGTTTTTTTTGTCAAACAGAAATCAAATTATATGCGTCGATTGCTATATTAGTCAAACTCATTTCTAATAATCCCATGCAGTCGTGGGAACTTGCAAATCTATATTCCCAAGCTCATCAATCATCAGGCCTGATGGAGCTCATCACTCAGCTGTTATTGTCACATGAGTAGACGCACGTAAAAATAGACACATAGAAGCCGCAAATCAGTCAATAATGTGAAAGTGGGACAGATAGCAGCCATCCTGACACTAAATAAATTCCACAGCAGTGGCTGTTAAAAAAAAAAAAAAAAAAAAAAAAAAAAAAAGATGCTGCCTGCCAGTGACCAAGATTGAATTTTGGGGCAGGAGGTGGAGAGATGGAAAGACAGGGATAGCGAGGCATGTGTTCATGTAAACACTCTGTTGTGTGTACGCGTGCGTGCGTGTGCGTGTGTGTGTGTGGGTATGTGCGTGTCGGGGACTTAATCTTCTTTCAATACACACAACACACAATTTCTCTATCAGGAATTGAGATTTCTAAAAGATGATGGAGAAACAATAAGGAAGGGTTCAATGTGACAAAATTCAACATGGACTCCATGGAAAATAATGGTCCACCTTTTCCTCATCTTCTAGGGAGATTCTACAATATTTCTACGGCGCAGTAAATATGGGACATATAAAATCCACTATCAGCTGCACTTTATAACACAACACATCGAGCAACAATGCCATACATGCTTCTTCAGTCATTTTCATGCAGCAACAGAAGCATTGCTATCTTTTGTTTGCATTTTGTTCTCCTTTTTCAAACTTTCTCACCCACTAGTTGTTGTTGGACTCCCTTTTCATCTTGTTTATCACCAGATTCCCTAACAGGTGTTTTTCTTGTCTTCCATTGTTTTTTTCCTGGCCCAACATGCTTTTGCTGTGTATCCACCTATGGCTTTCCAACCAAATTCCAGCAGGTGTTTTTGTAGTTGGGTCAATATCACTTTAAAATGCTCTGCTACATCATGAACATGTAGAAGAACATGTACATGAACATGTACATTCTGTTCTCATAATCATAGGGAAAAAATTTGCAGGTGTCACTGAAATTGCTGTCCATCCTGTCATTACGGTATATTATACTATACTGGCCCTTTATGAAATGTTCAGCGACATCACTGCATTTTGCCTTAGACATTTGTAGAAGTTGCATGTTGTCAAGCTCAACATGTCCACCCTGCCGTAATGAAATATTAACCGGGTGAAAACCCTTTCAGATATTTGTTAAATTGTAATAGCTTGCTAAGAATGCTAATATTAGTCAAAAATGTCCACCCTGTTAGCAAGTGCACTTTTTTTTTTTTTGCTTTTTGCAAGTACACTGTCTGCCTCAAGTTAATTTATTTAATAATATATATATATATATATAAAAAAAAAGTGTGGGACCAATCTGCAAACATACAACACAAAACAAGACAGTATCACATCAATGAGAACGAATATGAAGTTCAGTGGAGCATCTCAACTTTTGGGGAGTGAAGTGAGTCAGTCTCAAAGGCACATTATGGTGAGAATAACTCCATCTTTTGTTGCTTTTTTTGCACTTTTTTTTCAGCAGGTCCCAAAAGATGGACTTTGTGGAGCTGTAAAAAAAAAAAAAAAAAAAAAAAAAAAGCGTTACTGGAATGTGCAACACGTCTCATGAGTATTCCCAATGAGGGAGTCCTGTGAGAGAGTCCTGTTTTTTTTTTTTTTTTTTAATGTGTGTTTTAACGATGGTAGTTTTAAATGTGTGCTCTCGAAACACAATTCCGGGGAGTCTTTGTCTCATATTTTTACCGCAATTATAATTTAAGATGGAAGATTGTGTAACATCTGGCGAGCTTTTCACTGGGAACTTTTTGCAAGGCATGCAAATGTGTTCCATGCATTCAGCGTTAAAAACCGCCATGGCTTATTTGTATAATGACTACATCGCCTACAACGGGAATCGTCGGGATGGGAATTGTGTCTGCGGATCACTTGAGTGAAATATTCATGACATTGTGCTACATATTAAAACAGGAACAGAGAAGAAAAATGTTTCAGCTTTTAAGAAGTTTTGAGAAAAAGGGGGCAATTATTTTGGAATTCTCAAGTGCTCTTGAAACTTTTAGGAATCTATGGCTTTAATGTCACTGCCAGACCACTTTATTTTATTTTATTTTTTTTACACCAATGGGTTGAGGACAAGTCAAAATCTTCCCTTTTATTACAGTTCTTTTGTTTTTGTTTTTTTATACTGCTTCTAAGATTTTGTGTATTATTTTCACAGGCCACAATATGCTGCCCGTGCTCAAGATTGCCTTCAAGATCTTTAAGGTATCTGAGGTTTCACGGTATATTCGGAACTGTTTTAACTATAAACTAAGTGGCTATTTAGTATTTCAGAGCCCTATTAAGGCTTTTTATTCCCCAAATCCTGAGCTGTGGTGCAAACTAAATAGTCCGTGTTAACAACTTCAGGCATGAGCGAAGCACATCCCATAAACAGGTGAAACACACACGCACACACCCGCAGCAGTGAATGGAATCGCAGACCTGTGTAATTACAATCAATAATTCATTTTCCTCTTTTCTGCCAGCACTTCCATTCAAACAAGCCGTCGCGCCAGCGTCGCCATCATGAGGCCTTCGAAAGCTATTCAGCCGTGCCGTAATTGAACGAGGGAGCTTTCCTCTTATTTCGTTGGCATCCCGCCAAAATCTCATCAGCTAAATGCAAAATGGAGTTGGGGACACTTTCCTTGGGGTAATTGTCTTCCGACTCTTGCGTGAGTGAAGTTTTGGGTAATTTGGGAAACGGTGGAATCTGTTTTGTGGTGGGGTTGTTGAGTGCTACACTTTGGTGAGCATGTGATGCGCTATTTACGGGTTTCATTCACAACAGTCACGAGGGATGTTGGCTTCACAGGCACTGATGTACGGATAGAGATTCCTATTTCAGTCACCAAGCCACCAGAAGTTGGGATGAGAATTCATCTGTTTCAGTGGTTGAACATCAGGAATACTGCAGTTTAGCCAACAATGGACTGTTAACATTAAAATTGTTATTATAATGTATTTGCCTGATTGCCTTCAGGTGTCTGATTGGTGAGAATAGCATGATAGTAAGTGGTTACAGCGCCACCTGCTGCTCTGGCATGCACCAAACAGGTGGATGTGACCTTGCTTGCATTGGAGCAGACTTCTAAGCCAAAATCTGTTGCATCACCCGCAGCAGGGCCTCTGGTATTGATCATCAGCACCGCAGTCAGACTCGTCATCATCATTTTGACTTGATTGATCAGAGTCGGTGCGACCGTTGCCGTCACCGCTGTCAAGTGCGGGAGCCGACGTCTCTTTAAAGCCGTCGAGCGAATCCCACGGAGTGTCAGGAGGAAGAGTGCTCGGGGACGCCGCGAGGATCACAGCTAGCTAAAACTTACGCGACGGTGGCGCGTTTCTATCCGTGGGTGTCAACCGTGGAGATAATGACGCCGGTGAATGGGTTGCACTGTCACCCTGCCATTCCCGCCTCGCCGGCTGGGATTTAATGTGACACTTATAGCAATTGCACGGCGAAGCCCCTCCGCCTGATAGCGAGGAAGCCCGCCTGGATGGAAATGAGATTGTCATGTGTCAGCCAGGCACATCAGACCTGCTGCAAGACTGACACAAGGGAAGACGACGGGAAGACAGAGAGAGCCCCACAGAGAGTCCACACTTGAAAGGATTGATGTTCTTATAAAAAAAAAAAAAAAAAAAAAAAAAAAAAAAAAAAAAAAAAAAAAAGAATTAAACGACAGCATTGCGCACCATCGCTACATAAATCATTGCTTTGTACCACACACGTCAGTGGTCACGTTCTGGTTCTCAGTATGCAATTCTGCCTTGAGAGAGCCAGTGTGTCCCACATGCCACATGTTCATTGGCTTCATTCCAAATGTCGGCACATCTTCAGAATCCACCGACTGAGAAGGACCATCTGTACTGACCTGGACCAACTGACGAAAACCTGCTTCAGTTGGTGCTCAGTCCGTGTATTTTTTCGATGCTTCGGATTATAAAGCATTCAGCAAAAAAGTGGGCATCCGTGAACGATCGGGCCAACGGAGATACGGAAATGCTCACTTCTGCTTAATTCATTACTGCCAGCTGTTTTCAAAGCAGTTCCACATATTGGCAACCATTTTACAGCATTGACTGAACTTTTAAGACCCATTTGCTCTGTCATCATGTCAGCACCGGACCTACAAAAAGAAAGCACAGACTCTCTTCTTTCACTAAAATGTTTGTCGCTTTTTCCACTCTTTAGCAATGAGCAGTTCAACATGGGTTGGTTACAACAAAAACTCCAGTTTATGACCAAAAATCAGAAAAAAAACAAGTTAACTTAATGTTCAATGCATTTGGATAAAAAGCTTACAAATTTAGGGGCTTAATTGCTTCACCTAGTTGGGGAAATTTTCTTTCTGTATCAGCATACTGTAGAAAACCAACTTTTAATTATAGGTAAGTGAAGTATTATTCCAGTTTGAAAAGAACTTGAATTTAGAATCCTACACAAAATGACTACAGCTAATGATACAGTATGTCACATCACTGGACAACTGAATTCCCACAGAAGTAGGATCATTACCATCTGGGAAAAAAAGTTTCTATAGACACCCTGGTATCCAAACTCTCAATGTTCTATTTAAATTCCTATTACCAACATGGATGCAGAAAAATATAAAAGAGCACATCGAGGCTTCTGCGTATCACGCTAACACCCGGACCGACCAAAGACGGCTGGCGCTGTTGACCCTCTTGGAGGCTGATAGCGCCACGGCCAGGAAATTAGCATGACAATAAATCAAGTGTGGGAAAGACAGCAGTCGGAGTAAAGGTGGGGGCAAGGAAGGCCATGGATTTTCTGCCTCGGGAGGCGACTTGCTGTCAATCAGACCCAGCCCAGCCCAGCGAGAACTACACGTACACACATACACACCCACACTGGCTAATAAACTTGCATGCAGCACAGACATGGCCGCACTTTCATCAAGGCGATCGATGTATTCAAAAAGAAGAAATCATCGAGTGTGGCCAAGTACGCTGACAGCACACTCATCCATATTTATGTGCTCAACTACATGCTGGTAATGAGCGAGTCTTACAAAATTTCCCAGTGCAATTGTGGTTAAGTGCAGTGGAAATGGACGAGGAGAAGCAGCTCCAGTGATGGCCGCTGTGCAGTAATGGGGCCTAATTTAGACACAGAGATAATTGGAAGGTTTGGTCAGTGTGAAATGTACCCCCAACAATGGTGTCCCACAGGGTTTGGATAGGAAAAGCGGAAGGGAAAGTACAATGCCATGTGCAGGGAAGAGAAGACACACTCAATGCGTGAATCAACATAATACAGTGAATATAGTGGAAAAGTGGATAAGGTCAAACCTGTTGAAGCAGTCGCATTATTAAAACAAAGTCAAGACCGTCAGCTGCATTTTTGTTGGAACTACAATGCAAAAATGATTTTCCACAGAAAAAGGATCAAATGATCCCTTGAAAAATCATCTATGGAAGTGGAAAAGGTGTAAATTCCTGAAACAGTTTCTGCATTCTAGCAAGCGTGTTCACACTCAAATGTAAAAAACAAACAAAAAAACAAAAAAAAACCCAAAAAAAACCAATGTAATCAAATTTGGTAGCATTGGTCGTTTTCATGTGAAGTATTGACAAAACATGGAGTGTCAAGATTCGATTTAAATTGTCACTCAGTGTGCAGACAGACACTGGCAGTACCAATAATCTGCTAACGACACAACAGATCACCATATCAATATTTTGCCCCACACTGAGTGCACAAATAGGATTTGGAGCAAATGTATCAGCGAGGGTGGCTGCATGGAGGTTGAAGAATGTGTTGGGGATGTGTCACTTGGTGAAAAATGAGGCTTCCGCTGCCGCACGCTCCCGACACAGCTGAGCCTTGGGAAGAGACGAGAATTTTTGGATAATGTGGCCTGATGCGTCGCAACTCGCCGGCCGGCTGACTGGCTGCTCGGATTGTGCCAGAAAACGACGGCAAAACGGTCCAGCGGCTGAAAGATTGCCTCCTATAGAGTACTCAAACATGCACGCTTCTCTGAATCCTTGCAGAAGCGCTTCCATCATATGCATGGCGTGATATTAGTTGAATGAAAGGGATGATTAATTGAAAGGAACCTGGCTCTTGGTTACGAAGACACATGGACACATCGCTTCTCTGCCGTCACGCGATGCATCGCGCATCAGCTAACGTATTCATCACCATAAAGATAATGAGATTTTTAGGCCGGCGCGTGCCTCCGCCGCCATTTCGCTTTCCCGGGTGAAGTCATTCCTCTCAAATCCCCGCGACAGGGAAGACGTGACGAGTCGTGGCGAGGTTATCCCTCACCTATAGCGATAGTCGCTGAACGGCACTTTGTATGGATGAGGCGGCTAATGAAGGATCAGTCTTGTGTGATGAACATTTTCCCAAGCCCGGGAATCACATGCCGGCTCAATTATCACTCCGGAGCCCACCTATTGTTCACGTGGCACGCGCCTGCTAAGTGGAGGTTGATACCGTCCACATTTTGCATTAGCCCACATCAATTATGCAGGTGGCACCAATTACATATTTATGAATTCTGATAATTACATTTTTAACACGGCAGATGTCGGCTTCGTTTATTGAACTTAATGAAAATGAATGACAGAGCATTTTGGTGAACGACTGGAGCGGCACATGGGTGGGTTCTGAGCACCGCGTCTCCGTTATTGATTAGCAGCACTAGAACACGCTTGTAATTTTATCAGTGTCACTGACTGAGGATTTGCATAATCAAAACCAAAATGGTTTCTATACATTTATTCCCAGTGTGCGCTTGTTTTTCTTTTATTAATGAAGCAAGAGTGGCAGATACTAGTAAAAAGCTATAGTGGAGCTCTTTCATAATGTAATAATAGTTAGTATAATAATTAGTCAGTCACCTGCCTGCAGAAGTCGGCGCTGGTAACAAACTAGTAAACGCATGAAGGCTGGGAAGAGGGAACTCCATAATTTATGAAACTCAAGTTACTGCTATGGGAGAACTTGCAATCTGAAAAGGATGTCCACAGAGGTCACACGGACATTTTTCTGTCCTTGGTGGCAGTATCAGACTTAACGTTGGGTGAATTAGCACACAGTCAAAGTCACAGATACTACAGTACTATGAAAACTACATATTTGGTGGTTCTGGAACCAAACCATCACCCTAAAAACAGGTTGCTCTATAAGGCAAAGGCAGATCAATGGCTGACCTTTTGGGACAACTGGAGAATGTATGAAAGGGGCTACTGACCATGAATTGGAGGATGAAGTTGTCACACTAATATTCCACGACGGGACAAGCACGTGATTTTTGAACCTGACACTCCTCCCACCAAATGGATAGTGTACCACAAGTCTTTTATCCACCACACCAACCACTTGGGTTGCCAAGCATCTGAATGTTGTGTTGTTGTGTAAAAGCTTGCCCAGTGTTTTGCTGGGGTTTGTTTCAAAGGTCAAAAAACAACTTTTGTTATGGCTCTGACATTTTTGGACACTGTGTGAAAGGGGCAGACAGTAAGTGATGGGGATGAAGTGCAAAGGTTGCTTGATCTCATTGTGGGGGAAAAAAGCTTCAGAAACCCTGAGCTTGTTTTTGTTATTAAAGTGCTATGTTGACAAACTTCATTAAAGAACCCGCCGCTGTTGGAAAAGCAAGATTTCCTCGGTCAGGCCTATTAAAAACCACTTTCGCTGACCTGCACATCCAACACCAGCGCTCGCCTCTGCGGACTCTCTGACTACACCTGACATCATCATCATCATCATCATCATCCGACTTCCCTCATTTGGCGCTCCAGCAGCAAAACATCATCAAGGATGCAGTTTAGCTGCACAAGATGAGCATTCGAGGGCTTACAGGGAGGATTCTACTCATGTTCAATTTAAATGCAGATTTCATGAAGCGGATCCCTGAACTGGCTGCCTTGCTGGGAATAAAGAGCCAGCGGGAAATAACCTCAACTCTAAATAAATAAATAAATAAGCCCTTGGGTTCTATTTAGCTCCTTTGCAGGTGAGATGAGCAGTCTTGTATTGAGACGTTGCACTGCTTCTGTGAGCACACATTTGGATTTAAAGGGACTGAAAATGAGTGAGGTGCTAAATGAAGTGAAAAATGTGAGCGGGCATCGCCAAATTCACACATTTTACTGATTCTGTTTAAAGGTATTTCTTCATTGAGCCTTGTGGCCACCGACAGTGCTTTTAAATGGAGAGAGAGCCTGCATACTGATGCTATGCAAACAGAGTTAAAAGTCTTTGGACACTGCCAATAGCAACTTAGAATTTATTACTGAATCTTTCCAATCGCAATACATGTAGGATTGAGATTTTTTTTTTTCAGGTGTCTGATGATAAGCACGCCAAATCATGACATACGAGTTGATATGGTTGAAGAAAGGTTTGTGTTTGTGTTCTAGTAAAAGCGTATCAAATCAACATGTAGAATTCGGTATATGGTTGGAACAGTTTGACATGTTACTGACCTATTACAAATAGCAAACTAAATGGGTTTAGTCAGTATGGTTGGTTGAGAAAGATTCAATTTGGTTGTGTCCGTCTACAACCTACGCTATCAATGTGTTTTGACATACTTGTAGCAGGACGTCAAATTTCATCTTCCGCTACGATCCCATTGATTTGACATACTTGCAGTGCCAGACTTGAAAATCTCATCTCAAATCTACCTTTGTCCAAGTTTTCCCTGAAACATTATGTGATGTCTTGTTCATAGGCCAATGCTGACCTCCTTGGCAGAGGTAATCATGACTGAATCAATACTGGCCAGAGGCAGCAGCAAGTATGCACTGCAGTCAACTCATGTCGATCAACTGTGCAAAATTCACGAGCCAATACTTGCTCATGATAACACTTTTATTTTTTTGACCTTGCTTAGTAGATGCAGAGCCCAGCATGAAGAGCCGTCAAAATGCCAAATACCGCACACGGGTGTGACAAATGACAAGGCGGTGTCACAACAATTCAGCCGTGCAGTATTTGTGCAAAGCAGCTTTAACGCTGTGGCAGAAATGCACATTCAATATTCATGAGATGCATCTCGGCCCGGCTCGTCATGTGCGAGCCACTGATTGACTGGCTTATAATTGTCGTGGTCATCAATCCTGCAGTCCTGACAAGGACAGAGAGGACGCACAACAGAAGAAAAGAGCACGGTGAGCCGGCAAGGCCTGTGCCAGGAAAGCGTTGTGGAAATTAATACTCCGGGACGAAAGCTACGTCGTAAATTAGGTAAACAAGCATCTCATCAAAACTGAAAATAACTTTGAACCAGAAGATTAGACTAATCCTGCTGCGCAAACACCCGCCCTTACATCCGTGTTGCATCTTTGCTGCAACCTGTTGCCGTGGCGACTGTCGTGCGCCCAAACAGCTGTGTCTGGGAGGTCGTAAGCAGATGGGTGAGCTCTCATTTGCTGGTCAAAATGCTGCCAAAGTTGTGTTTGTGTCCATGACTTTGACTTGAGACTTTAGCAATTGTTTCCCAGCTTTTTGACAGGTAAGAAGCTTAACATAACGCTGCGGACAGATGTCAACTCGGGCTAAAACCACCCGATGAGCGATAGAGGAAGTCATTAACATGCCAGTGTGATGATTGTAATTAAGTAAAGGAAATTGCAAGTGGTTATTATTTTCTAATTAAACCAAAGTCATTAGTCACCTCCCACGCTCCTCTTGCATCATCATCAGCGACAACCGTTCCCTTTAATCTACATCGTAAAGGTTCCCCACAGTGGCGGCGATTCTACTCTCAGGTCCCTTTCAAACTTGTTGGAATTTACTTTTCAGTTCTTCGTAAAAGTCCATCAGCAATTTTTTTTTTTTTTTTTTTTTTTTTTTTACATCGGTGATGCTGCTGTGGACTGCAGATACAGATTTCACGTTTTGATGCAGAAAGCACCGGATGGGAAAAAACAAAAGATAAATATATGACCCAAAGACAGAGGGGGAGAATTTGGGTCCCGGAAGTGAAAATCCTACCACAGTTTGGCTTTAGCCAGGTGCTCCTACTCAACCGGCAGGTAACTCTCCACCTCTGCCTAAGGTGACGCTAAATACGGTTGTAATGAAAATTCAAATTGTAACCAGGAATAGCAACTGTCTGGAAATGTGTGTGTGTCGGTAAACAATAGCAAGATGCGGAATCAGACACAGGCACAGCGATGTCTCGATTCGCTGGGTTCTGTGCAAAGGAAACAGGTGAATTAATGCCAGCTCTCCTGTAAGTGTGTGCGTGAAAGGGCCTTTAGAATTTTGGCACCCAGACACGCCCATGCAGGGGTGTGCTGCTACTTTCCACTGGGAACCAAACAAGCGAGAAATTGATGGATGAGTGGGCTCGCCATTTCCCAAATCACATCCTGAGGAGCTTAAGTGCAGGAGAGGGGATGAAAATAACAGGACCGGGCTTCTTCGATGATATCAATCTGCCCGCCGCTTGTCCCTGACGGATGGCCTCAACCACTATCCATAATTACCCGCAGCCAGCGCACACACAGACCATGACAGGAAGTCCCTCCACTCCAGGACACCATCCATTCTCCTACCTGGTCACCTCTCAGGATGATGTGTAGAATGCTTGTGTCTTGTTCAGGCCAGAGTTTGGCCAACCTCGCTCTGGTCAACGTGTCGACTGGCAACTCCGGAGCCCCAGATTGATGCCTGGGGGCTGATTAATGCCAGAGCATACCCGACCAGGTTAATAGAAGCCCGACAGCTTCATTGATAAATTCCACACATCTCAGATCCTTGGCTAATCTCAAGAGATGCTTTGAAGTACTGCCGGTGTGGAAGCAACAATTTGACGGCATCTGCAGGCCGTAAAAGATGTCGGAATACTGAACTTCGGGTTACTGGAGGTCAAGGTTTTGTAAACCAGATTAATGGCTTGTTTTCTTCATCTTCATCTACCAAGTTTAAAAACAGGATCTGTTGGGTACCTTGAACACGTCAGAGGACCAGAACCTTTCTAAATTTAGATTGATTCTTCTTTGATGTCTTGCTTCACTGGAATCAAAACTTAACATGGTTGATTGCCAGCAAATTGGTGCAAAAGAATGTCCTTAAAAATTAAAGTTCTGTCTATAAAATAAAAAAAAAAAAAGCCACAACTCTGGTCTACAGCAGCAAATTACTGTCAGAAGCGCCTATGTAGGCCACTGGCAGCCTTTTAACATTCACCATCGTTGTTTGATGCGAGTTAACAAAGCTGATCAAATAACCCGCCAACGCGAGCGGGAGGGAAACAAATCTTGGACCGTCGGGGATCCAAACAGGACCGGCGGAGGAGTGTCAAAGGAAATTCAATCAAACGGAACATCAGCGGGACTGAGATACAGTGATAATATCTACTCGCCCCCACCCAAGCCCCTTCCCCTACATCGCAACACATTCTCCCCATCGTCTATCCTCCCAGACAGACGGCGGAGTCCGAAGAAACTTTTAATGAACAAGCTGAGTGTCTTTTTGGGAATCACTTTGCTGGTCGATAAGCACCTCCTGCTGTGTAAATGGCGCCGCAGAGGGCTGAGGTCAGATAAACAGCACGGCGCGAGGGCCAGAACACACAAAACGAGATGACACCTGCGGGGAGATTAGCTTGGATATATATCTATTTGGAGCAGGCTTGTTCGACTTTGATATTGAGGGTGACATCTAATCTTGGAAATGCTTTTCTTAAATGTCGGCGGGCTGATATATGTTCTGGTACGATGAGATGAATTACAGTGGTACATCTACTTACAAACGTCTCTTCATACGAAATTTTCAAGTTATGAAACGCCGCAACAGGAAAATATTGCCTCTTGTTACAAAAGAAATTTCAAGATACTAACGGCAAAAATACAGTACCGAATGTGCATCTTTCTGGCATCCCATTGACTAAGAGGAACCTCTACCGTCCTCGTCATTCATCATATTTAATACATTCAACGTATTAAATCACGGCCGACGAATTTGTGCAAAAATTCAAACAATTGGTGATTGGTTTTTAATTGCGACGAGACGGGCCTTTTTTGGAAAAAGATGCCACACCGAACTTGAAGTTTCCATGAAGTGTCGGAATTTGTTGAAAAGAATTACCCAGAAAAAGTGTGCACCAGTCGGGCGATCGCTCACTAAGATGATGAGAACATGAACCAAAGAGGGGGAAAAAAAACCAAAAAAAAACAAAGACAGCAGATAAAAAGGTAAATGACCATTTTTTTTTATTCATTACTCTATTCTTTATTACATTATGCACAACTCTCATTTATTGTGCAATAATCTAATTGTAACGTATTTGTTACATGTTTTGATGCATTTTTATGCTTTATAAAACATTTATGTCTGAATTTTGGGAGGCTTGGAACGGATTAGGCCATTTACATGGAAAATGTGTCTCTACTTAAAAATTTTCTACTTAAGAACTTTCTTCCAGAACCAATTAATTTCGTAAGTAGAGGTTCCACTATATTGTACATTTTGTTGACGCAGCTGATTTTGATCCTTATTTGCATGCTGGGGTTCAAAGCTCATGACCTGTCATTTTTAGAGAGCAATGTCGCAATGTCTCTGTAATGACCCAAGATTGATCGAAAGACGTCATCGATTAGCCTCGGACGCAAACAAAGAAGTACGATGGTGTCATGACCACATTACTGTTGCACAAGCGGCCCTGGTGGCGTGTGATTATTCTTATCATATAACGGCATTATTTGTATTTGAGTGTGAGTGGCTGAAAAGGCATGCAATGCAATTACTTTCTCATAAAGGCAACATGATTCATCAGCAGAAGCGCTTATTAAAAACAAGGCAAGTACAAGAGAAGCATATCGGTGGAGGCGTCAATCCAAAAGCCTCTGAAGGCTGCCGTAATTTACTGCAATGCAGATGATATGTGGCATCATTAGAGTCACAAAGCGTACACTTCATTGACCCCTGGCGCTCTTAATGAGATCCACCTGTTCACTTAATGGACAATCCCCGCCCCCTCCTTTGGGGACGCAGGAATGGTGGGAGAAGCATCAGCAAGGCCTGGCCGGCGTACGTTGTTGGTCTTCCAACTGTAGAGGATTGCCTTGAGCACCCTTACAGCCCTTCACAGTCTTTACTGACCTGTGAAGGTTTTAATGACGCCTCATCAGCAAGGGAGGTTTGCTGCACATTTAAAAGGGCAAATTGGAAGCACGCTTAATTGAACTGAGCTCAGCACGTCAAGTACATTGAAATTATTAGAAATATTAGATAAAGGACAGAGAATGTGATTTTGAGTTTACCATCAGACTCGACTGTCTATTACAATGTGTGAAGCATGGATTTGAAATGGAAGAAATATGTGTTGTTTGCCAAGAGCACACAACACACCGCTCTGTGAGTTCTTATGATTTCCATAAAGGTAATGCATTCACTGCCTCGTTTCAGTCAGCAGTAAACATAAACTGTCAACGAGTTTGTCCTTGTACCAAACAAAACTCCAGCCCGTTAGGCCCAATCAAAGCCAGCAAACTGACACCTGCAGATGAAGGAAAAAAAAAAAATCCCTTACTTAGTCAGGAAAACAAGCGAGCCGTGGCATTTGTAAGGAGCTATTCGTCTTTATGAGCCACGCGCATGCCACAAACAGATGAAATATAAACAACATATCAATTGCAGGGTCTTATCATGCATGAAATATATTTCTTTTTTTTTCCCAACACGAGCATAATGAACTAAGAGTGACATTCTCTGGTTCATTTGCAGTCTAAGTATTTTTTTCCCATTTTTTTGTGGCCGTATTCCGTTAATAGTGTCAATGTCGCAAAACGACAGATATTGTAAGATGACATCACATCAGTAGGAGTTTGTTTAAACAGGGATCAATCACGTGAGGGTGATTTCATTTGTTAATGGAACATTTTTCCGATGCACTCAGCATGTGAACAGTTGCTCCACATGGGTACGGAGCCTCTCCTGTGTAAGAGTGCGAAGACATCAGAGTCCTTCACTCTGCGTTAGTGCTGCCTCTGCGGATTTAGTGGGTCAAGGGGAGTCGAGTGCGGCGAGATGGCATGAGCACTATGGGTGCCAAGACAAGGTCAGACGAATGGCAGCGGTAGATGAAGATCTTTCCAGACTGGCGCCAGCAGACCACCACAGTTCCAGCGAGGTCGGCAAGCCTGTTAAGCTTACACTCTGGGACAGGACAGAGGTGCAGCGCTACACTGATTGCAACACACTCTCTGGTATTAAAAGCCAAAAAGCAAGAGGTTGTTTCTGGGATGTTTCACCATGGTGGCAAAAAAATGTCACAAACTGCTAGATTAGCACTCTCCTAAAGATGAAAGTGTTCAGAATGCCGTGAATGGTTCCGTTGACCTCAGGCTGTGAAAAGAAATGACGGACCACAGATTTTTGCAGGTTAATGGGTTCCTCCTTGGCCCATGCACCATCTCCTGTAAAGCCACAGCACCAACTCACAAGGAAGCAGGAATGGTATGATTGAATAGGAATACTGTACATTTACTTGCTCAGGTCAAATGGCAAAATTCAAAACTACAAAGTTTAATCTTCCATCTGAGGCCACTAAGTTGTTTGTCCAAGTTTGATCCTGCTAACTAACCAACCATGAAAACATTCCACACTTGGCAGAGGTAAAACAAACAAACAAACAAACAAACAAAAAGTCACTACATCTGTCCATTTTCTATGGCCTATCCCGGAGCCTATCCAAACCAAGAGGCTAGGTGCACTCTGGACTGATCAGCATTCAGTCACAGGGCACCTTTTCAGAATTACTGTTAGCTGGCAGCAAACCTTTGCAGATTTACCGGACAGACAGCTTTGGAACAGGGGTTCTCTGATCTATGATATGCTAACAGATGATACCTAAGGAATTGCAGCATTGATGCCCAGACAGGTCCCAGACAGGCAAGTGAGGATGCAGGGAGCTACTCAGGCATGACAGGCGGGGAGCAGAGCGAAGATGAGGGCTGGTCAGGCTTAGCAAGATAGCAGCGTAAGCTAACAAGAGGGAAAGGGTGTCGACTGCAGAAAGACAAGACATGGTTGCATTCTCACAAGAGAAGGCCAAAAAACTGAGACATGGTTAAAAAAAATGTCAGGTGACAACAGATGCATGTCCCTCCGCCTTTGCAGAGCTCCCATTAGCGCCCCCAGTTTGGATGATCATTGTCATTTAAAGGCAAACATGTCCATGGAATCAATCCACGCGTTGATAAATGAGCTAATTAGTCATAAGACGAATGTAAAACAAAAAACAATATTAGCAAGATCGCTATCAGCCCCAAACAGTTTTTCTGCCAATGAAGTTCAACATTTATATGTTGCAGTTGTGTAAAACGTTTAAAATGTCTGTCAAGCATTATAATCATTATTGATCATTAAGAATACTGTCAGTCATGTGGATTATAATGGTAGAAAAAATTCCCAAAGAGAGTGTTATGATGTATCATTATTTCCTTAAACACTGTAATTCAGGCTCACAAACTGTACTCGACAGTCTAGACTAGGCGCACTTGTCAATCGAGGAGTATACATGAAGAGGGTCAATTTCTGATCGAGTAACGTATTCTTGTTAACCTTGCAACAGGATATATCCTGTAAACCGATGCAAAACAAATGGAGTGAGGTTCCCCAGACTGCAAAAGAAACCTGCATAACTCTCGAGCAAGGGTTTTCATTTTCTGGACTTTATGTCAGGACAATCACAGAACTGAAGTGTTCATGTAAAGCAGTTGAGTTCTGAGCCTCAAGTAGCCACATCCACATATTCCAGATTTCATACAAATTCTATAGTACAGGGGTCTCCAAGTTCGGTCCTCGAGAGCCCCTATCCAGCCCGTTTTCCATGTCTTCGTCCTTCAGAACAGCTGAATCTAATGATCAGCTAATCAGCAAGCTTTGCAGAAGCCTGATAACGATCCCGATCATGAATCAGGTGTGTTTGTGGAGAGAAACATGGAAAACAGACTGGATAGAGGTTCTTGAGGACCGAACTTGGAGACCCCTGCTATAGTACATCGCACCATTTATATATTTATAATGAAGGTAGAGGTGGCCTATCCGGATGTGGTATGTTTGTAATATATCCTGATCTGAAACTGTGAAGATTCCAGCTACGATTTTTTTTTTTTTTTTTTTTTTTTTTTTTTTTTTTTTTAAAAGGCAAAAGGGGTTTGAGACAGTCACAGGAACGTTTAAAAAAAAAAAAAAAAAGAAACCTGTCATAAACAAAAAGCATGTGTTACATTGCGACATTTGCAGCAGATGTTTTGTTTTTAACTTTGCTGATCTTATCATTAAATCAGTCCAGTGTTGATAGTCCTTTTATCTCCAACCAGTAAACAAAAGAAATACGATGCCAGTACTTGAGCTATTGAATGCATTTTTCAACATTGTGCCTGCGCAAACACCTGAGCGAGCAGAGCCAAGCTTTGAAGAGTTACAGTACACAAACTGTACGCATAATCTGTGGGGACAACCCCCTACCCACCCCCCCCCCGCCGGCATGGCGATGGATCTCACAAGAGACGCTGGTGAAACAAAAACTTCTCTGGACGGCTTCCATCGCCCCATTCCGAGTGGAGGAACAAAGCTAAATGTGGATTAACATAGGAGTGTGTCTACAAAGCATGAAGGAGGAAGCGACAGCAGGGACGTGCAGGAGGACTTGTAGCTGCGAGGCAGCGTTCTCCTGGGGAGCCGGGAAGCCACAGCGGTGTGGCTGTGATTTGCAAATCCTGCCGGTTGAATAAGGCGCGCAAAAGGTGATGCTTCTTTCCATTGTCATTGGTCACAGTGGCTTTGATTTAAAAAAAAATAAAATACTTCCAAGGGTCTGGATTTGTCTTTAAATGTACCTAAAGGTTGTTGACACATACGCTCGTAATTTTAAGATTTTTACTGCGGACAGAGGAGAGATGACATTTTGATTAAACCGCCCTGACAAACTATTTGCCTCTGCTATTTCCCACGGGACTTGCGCGGTGGCGCTCTGGCCCGACTTCAGTCGGCGGCTATCGATCCTCCGTGGACCTCACGTCAGGCGACCGTCGCCGTGACAAGCGCTATAAATTATGGAGTGGGCCGACAGATGAAGAGCGCGTCTCCTGAGTCAGTTGGCGAGTCGCAGTGCACCTCATGCAAGAATCCACTACAAAGTTTAAACAGACGTAAAAGGTCAAAAGGTAACCCAAGCACATGGCCATGGACTACTATTGATCTTGGGTAAATTCCAGCTTGGTGAGTGGATATTTGCCTACAAAGCGATACCTTTGCTATGCTAATCATGTGCAATAGTAGAGTTTGTCATATATAAGATACAGTATGTTTATCACGGCGGCTGTAATTTGCATTTTGTTCAGGTTCACTACAACATAGAGTGTTTTGTTATTTTCTTGCAGGTGGACACCACTAGTAACCCAAGTATATGTGTATTTAATGGTGTACCTATTCCAGGTCAAATCATCCTCCTAATGGGCAATTATACCAACACCATCTTGACCAAATGACCTGTTGCGGCTTGGTCCCGCTCGATTCACATTCCTCATTCTCCTATGCAATACTGCGTCTTCCCAGGTGCCCAATTAGCGCCAACGATAGGAAACAGGATGGAGCCAGGAATCGAATATGTGTGGAATGGTGTTCGCGTATTCCGATGGAGTGGAGACCGGGTAGAGAGGTGAACTGTCGGCAGCCATAAATCGTCAGTTTGGACATAACTGAAACATCCTCTGACATCTGTGCACTAATAGGCTTTTTTTTATTTTTTTTTTTATTTATTTTTTTTAAATCTATGGGAAAGTCACAGCGGCATGAGAAGACTCTACATACACCTGGAACATGGATGGCAGTCATGCTAGTCACAATGTTACCACATTGCCAGAAGAAAGATATTCCACAGAACATTTAGTCATAATCCAGAGCCCATTAACTGTTACTTTGTCAAAAACTCATTGCCTCTTATTACTGGACATCGAGGCCATTTTGTGACAACCGCCCGCCTCAACAGATGGGCGGTACATAGGGCTGGGCAATAAATCATATTAATTTGATTATTCGTAATTTTGAAAATCGAATAAAATTTGCTTAATCGTGAAATCGAATGTTGTCTTCTGGGTTATTAAAAACTGTTGTTCTTATTGCTCTGTTACATTCAGATGATATTGTGAATTGTAATTTTGGAAACTAACTGAATGTATAAGTTAAAACTGATTTAGAATCAGTATACATTATGGTTGTCTGAACATTTTGCACAGGAATTATTTTTGAATAAATGACACCTTTTGGGTTTATTAGCTTTTAAATGGATTAAAATTGTAATTGTCATGAATGACTGGGGGAAAAAAATCGAGATGTTATTTTTTGACCATATCACCTACCCCTAGTGGTACATGATGACCGACATCAAGAGGAATGTTTAAAATATTCTATTCAACGTGTGAGCCGCGTCGAAGGCAAGGTGGCGTGACAGTGGACAACTCCTCATAGAACACCCCCCAACGCATGATAGTGGCAATTTGGCAAAACAGACAAAGTGGATGCTCGCTTTCATTACATCTGTTGCTGTGGGAACCACAAGACTGACTACACTTCTGGGTACTGCTGTTCATAGAAACACATAAGAACAGTAACCATAGCCCATGCTATTGATATTGTCAGTTAAATCAGCAGCCCAAACAATAGAACAAAAATCTTGTATAAAAAAACATTGTATCCAACAGAGTGTGAAAGAAGTCTGCAACTCAGCTGCATTTGCATCTGTCTCTCTGTACAGTCAAACCACTCGTTTGGGTCAAGTGAAATAGTAAGCTAACGAAAATTAATGAAAAACAAACATCTTTGAAGAGCTTCTTCAAAAAAGGGGAAGAGGCCAAGAAGAAGAGCCTACAATTTTCAACAAGAAAGCTGCATTTAAGAGACAATATCAGCAGACCTATTTAAAATATGGATTTTATCGCTAACATTCCCGTTCTTTAATAATATCCTTGTGAAGCAGGATTTCCTGCAATGATGGCGACCACAATTAAATTACAGAGTAGATAGGACATATCCAGTGCTATAAAGAAATTTCATTCTGCTAAGCATGCATTATGACAAACATTCTGGGTGGCCGAAGGGGGTCCTGGGGGGGATTACAGACACAGTACTCCTTTGTGACGCTGCTGATGTGAGATGTGCCACTGGAACGATGACAAAATCAATACATCCAAAGTAGAAATCAAAGGCTGCTCCTGTGTGACACTACGCGCACACACACTTGTGTTGCTCAGCCTCTAAAGACGAGCGAAGGTAAAGCTTCCCTCCACACACCCCCACACAAGCATCATACGGAGGGTTGTTGCTAATATTTTGGTTGCCTTGTGCAGCTACAAGATGTGTTGTATGGAGGCCAAACATGGTGACATGATTGCTTTTCCATGCATGATGCCACTCTTGATTTACCAATGCAGAATGTTTCTAAACAGAAAATAGTATTGATTTTAAAGCCGTACAGCTTGTGTGAACTTTTGCCTCTCAGCATAATTAGAGGCAGCAAGACCAGAGAATGAGGAGATCTACGGCGTGTGTGTGGTAAAGACCCAGCATGCACGATTCCCGTGCATCGCAAATCACGCTTATGCCGCACCGCCGCTATCATCTTTTATGTAAATGAGCTGCAACACCATCTTATCCATTTGCATGTTTGCGGGTTGGGGAAGGAGGGAGGAAGTGGCGGGGTACTTGTTGGAGGCCCAGTAGGGGCTACGCTAAATCTCTGCGTTAATGTTGAGCATACGCGCACGGTGGTGCGGGATTATGCACGGTCGCGTGAGCATGCTTTTATTTTCCGGGAGGAAGATGGAGACTAAATTACACGCCATCTTTATGCATAGAAATACTACTGTATTTTCTATTAATATTGTACAGGTGAAGTGGTGACGTGTGGCTTCTTGTAAGCTCTGTCACTATTGTTGTCTAGGTGTTACGCTAACAAGCTACACTCCTACACCCACTGCCATCGCATACGACAACATTATTAAAGCCAACCCTGTAAAGTCAATTTAAAGATTGTTTTTTTTTCTAAATAGTACTGTACGTGAAATGTAACCTGGCAATAGCCAGATAGACATTGCACTTCACTCAAGTGAGTTCTCCTCAATATCCATCTGGTACCTCTCCACGGTAATTTGCTCAGGAAAGGCGGGACATTCTGTACAATCATTCGAGCTGATTGGACAATGTGACATTTGTGCACGTTTGTTTTGACCCATCACGGCCACGGGTGAAAATTTTGTCTTCGTTCCATGTTGAAAGGGGGGAAATCACGGACATCTTACCAGCTAGAAATGCACGAAGCACCTCTCGCTGTTCAACATTCAACAAGGAAATGGTGAGTAGTTCTACAAGAACAGAATTCATTGTAGCGTCCATGTTAGGTTTATTTATTAGAAAAAAGAAAAAGAATACCACATTCACATTGATTGTTTGAGTCCTGTGCTGCTCATCACCTGTCGGTGGAAATCAACGTGAGCAGTACAAGAATAATTCTCCGGAGTTTGTGAACTCACAAATACCGTGAGAATTCATCTTGCGAGAGCATGGTTACAGAAAATGTGCCAAGACTGAGAATGTAGTACTCAATAACGAAGCTACATCAAACAAAAAGCACCATTTCAGTTATCCTGTTTTTTTGGGGGTTTTTTTCATGTGGCTAAAACACAATGCGTGTTGCATTTTGGAATCTGGCATGGGTTGAAGAACTTGAGTCATACAGTGGCACTGACCAAGTTTCTGTTGAAATCTACGAAAAGCAATATTTATGACAATTTGTGGGTGTTGAGTTGAAAAAGTCTGCTAAAACTTCAGCTGAAAAACAGCCTGAACGCCGAATGGTGCAAGCAAAAGGCTATGAATTCATATTGATGACTGCAAGAATGAGTAAGAAGCTCCAAAAATGAGGAACAAAAAAAGCAACAACAAATATGCACAATCTTTGCCCCACTTTGAGCCTCCAATTGGGTTAATGCTTGAGGATATCACAAACACACACATGCATGATGAATACAGTCACACATTCACTGAGTCACTCTGCAACAAAACAAAACAAATTGGACAAATTGTGAATCCTGGACAAAACAAGCTGAGACTCCCTAGAGTCTTTTTTTTTTTTTTGCTGTCATTATGTGTCTTCCACTTTAGTGATGCTGTCCCTCCGCTCTTCGCGAGATCTGATTAGGATAATTAAAAGCGGTGCCCGAAGAAAATGGACCGCTATCAAACGCGGCCACAAAGACAGGGGCAATAAATCTCCCGCCCGGCTGCCTGTCTTCAGGGTGCCTCGTCGGAGTGGAATATCACCGAGCTTAGTTGGCGGAGGCCCGAGAGCAACATATGCTGACAGGAACGGGGGACAGCGAGGGCGGCCAAGGGGCGGCCATTTTGTAGGTGACCTACTTGTGTTTTAATGAATAGAGGCGCAGGAGGAGGGCTTGAGGATCGTGTGCCAAAGAAAGCGTTTGTCCTTGCGCTTGTGCCACAAATATTTGAGAGTCCTTGCGGACAAGAGCCAATGCTTTTAAATTACGCTGATTTATTAGATTCTTTCTCACCACGGGGCAGAGCTGGCGTCAATCATAAGCATGCCGTTTTCATTCAGAACTGGTCTGCAAACACTAATCGTGTTATGGTATTCCGATAAACATTTTCATCGCCTAACACGTCCTGAAGGCGCCGCCGCCGCCGCTGGGCCGGTGATGGGCGCAGCAGTCAGCCATTGATTGAACACTCAAGTGGAATGGAGGTCTCGGCATGGCGCGTATTGACAAATAAGAGGTGAAGCGGGATGGAAACAGCAGACGTGTTGGGGGCTCGTAAATGAAAGCGGTCAATAGCATGTTATGGGATGGAAAAAAAAAAGCCACATCCAGGGATGTGTCAAACAAGGTAGGAAGGTATAATATCAATTCTTGTTATTCTTATCCAAATGATCCATAATGGTGGCTTACTTGATGCCCGTGACTGGAGGAAGCCTGGAGGAACTTCCTTCACCGTTGGTTAGACACAAGAAATGAAAGAACGCAAGGATGCACAGGCTTCAATTTAGGAGGCATGAATAAACAAACAATGGGCTCTTCATGCACTGAAGAAATTTCCCCTGGCGATGTTCTCGACAGTTGTAGCTAACAGATCTTTCTGATCTTTGCTCTTTCTTTCCACGCTGCCATTTAGTGATAGCCACAGATAATAAATTTATTTTGAGAAATGCCACTACAATACTGCTGGAATAATCATGACTGACGGCACATACTGTTCCGTTTCAGTCCTGTAGGTGGCAATAATGGAGATTTTAAAAGTCAAATATGCATCAGCTTCATCACTAACTCTATTGAGCCCCAATGTAGGCCAAATGTGATGGCAAAAATCTAAATAAATGAGGAATTGATACCAATTTGAAAAGTTATGTAGTCTCGGTGTCTTAATGGCTGAAAAATAGCCTCATTATTTTGTTACCTGGTGGAGGTAATAAGCAAACAAGAGCTGTTGCACACTGATGAGATCTATTTGAAGCACACCGCTCTTAAGAGAGTTGGAAACGGTTCCCACGGTAACAGTTTGAAACAGCTTCATGAGTTCCCCGTGCAAGTGCATGCTTGTGCCCCCCCTCCTGCCGTCGTCCCTTTAAGATAATGAGAATTTTATCTTCAGCCTCCTCGGAGGCACTGGCGGGCTCCTGATTGAATGGGAGCAGAGTGTAACGGATGAGACCAGCGATAGCCGTGGCGGCGACGTTACAGCACATGGGTGCACTGCAGGAGGAGGTGCGCCATGTTTACAGCAGTGCCAAGGGAACAAATGGAATAGCTCAACCACCCCTCACACCCAAGTTAATAATAATATTCAAAGTATTTCTCAAAATAGGCCACAGTGCAACACTGTAGCTTGTAACCATGGCAATCCTTGTCACGGTGATGTGTGTGCTAAAAGGTAAAGGGGGAAGAGGGCCAATTTCTGAGGTGCAAGATCATCAAGACCATGCCCCCAACAAACCAACACTACTGACTGGTACAGGATTGATTGTATGATGATGGGGGGTGGGCAATGGATTGATGGGCCACAATGGTCTGTGAAGTTGGGAACGTTGTCAAAAATATCAGTTGAGGTGTCAGATGGATATTTCATTAGGATCACCCACCATTCCAACCACGACCTCAGCAAATCCACATTACTGAATGGAGCTGTAGTGATTGCTGGCGGTGGTACTAGGTCAGAGGTCCTTTGGAGAGATGGTTAAACAATGAAGTTACGAGGTGGGCGTGAGCATAGGACAGCCGCTTCATTAGGGATGTCTCACAACTTCTCCAACATTTTCAAATTCCTGATTGGTGAATCAAAGTATTTGGAGGGGTGGAACTAGAGGTGCTTTTGTGATAATAAAATTGTCTCGATAAGTGAGCCAGTTTAGTGCAAAAGTGGTACAAGTGTGTTAAAACTCTAAACTGACGTCAAAGAGTGATTTCTTGCAGTCAATAAGCACATTACCAAGTGATTCACCCGGAGTTTTATAGAAATTGCTGAGCAAGGTAATCCATTTCATTCTGTGGCATTGCTACTCCTAAACGCTGGTACTCCCACAGCCTGCTGCATCATTCTCTTCTATTAAAGGGGCAAACTTTTAATTGACAGGCATCATATTTCTTCTGTGACCCAGAAAAAGAGGAGCCGCCGCTACAGTAAACACACGGAGCATCCAAATGCGGGCGGCTAAAAATAAGCATGCGCATCTCTTACAGAGGATGCAAATGATGCCACGCTGCCATTTAGGGCGGTTACCTCCTCAAGCTCACATGACATTTAGTGCTCAACGTGCAGAAAATGCACCAGTTGCTTTGCGGCTCCCATTCTTGCAGGAAGAATGGATGGAGTGTGTCTGCGGCAAATGTTGTTGATGTGCTTAAGGTCAAGTTACACCATCCATCACATTACACCACCAGGCCACTCCCGCAAAAAAAAAAAAAAAAACCAACAAGAAAATACATTTAATGAGGGAAAATACTGGAGATGCTACTTGCTTCTCGCTTTGTTTCCCTGTCCTCAAATCCATTGTTAACACGAATACAACTCAGATTCATTACCACTGCAGCCTCTGAAAAGAATTTCCGCTCATTACCACGCTTCTCGACGCCACAAGAAATTCGAGATGCAATTTAGAAATGGTAAAAAGCACCTTGGAGGATGCTGACAAACTCAGCGGGAGATGGCGGATAAATGACCATATCTGAAGAATAAACAGATGAGCATATATTAAATTTAAGATTAAGGACATCTTAGCATTAAAAAGAAGGGCTGCGGGTCCTGCTAAAAAGAATTAATCTAAAGCTTACAATACAAACATATTTGGTATGTCACATCACCCTTAAAACCGTATGATCGCAAGCTTTCCCTGCGGTTTAATCCTTCCTATCATCGTTGGTGTTCACTTTGAATAACTTACAGTACAAGAAGGAGAAATGGCCTGTGTAGCGTCAAACCTGCAAAAATGTGAATAAAGCAGCAGCACCACAGGCCATGTGTTCAAGCAATCACCACTCGTTAATTGTGTTACACCATAATTAGGAAGACAATAGAGGCCAAAAATGTAGCGCATAATGAGCTTCTCTACAATAATAATAATTAAAAAATAATAAAGCACTCACACAGTGGTATTGTTCTGGCTCATCTAAAAGCCACAGCGACGATAAGCTGTAAGCCCAAAACTTATGAGTCATGACTGTATCCCAAAGGATGTCCTAATAATAAGGAAATTGCTAAATTGTGCTTAATGTACTTTTTGATGAGTAATCATTAGGAATGAAAATTAATATGTTGCATAGTCACCTTCAATACAAATACAATTCAGCCCCAACTAGTTTGATGCCTCATTGACTGCGTTTACCGGCCATCAATATTCGGGTTAAAGTCAAAATTTTATAAGACCATATTCGGGGTTTTGCGCATTTACACGGCTTTTCAAAACTTAACTGAATATTGCCAGTATTCAGGTTTTGAAAGGGATTTATTGACTGCATGTAAACATAGTCAATGGGCCGCCAGAGAACTCAAAATAGGTTTAGCACTGACCTTCATGATCTGTTGCCCTGACGTTGAACCTTTTTTTTTTTTTCATTAATTCAAAGTCCAAACTATTTGTTGACTCGCCAGCATCTTTGGAAAAGTCTAACCACGCAGATGCTAAAGCTTGTTTTCCTCCTCCTTGTTGCAATCACAGGTGTCGTGACAGGCCGCCAATGACATCCATTTGTCATCCACTGGAATATGCTCACCACTCATGACAGGGCGGAACTCGAACGCACCAGAGAACAAATGAGGCAAGAGAAGAACAAAAGACAAAATCTGTGAGGCTTCTCCGGTGCACCAGGTGAACTAAACATGTTGTCGACAAGTCCAAGGCATCACTTCAGAGTCCCAACACTCCAACCACTACAGTATTTCTCCTTTCATCAACCAGTTTCTCTTCCCTACCATGGTGGCTCCATCCCCACTGTGATTATCTGCCATCCTTTTGCATTTCACGATCATGTCTCAGCTGCAATCACTCTACTCAAACTATTCTTCTGCTCTCTAAAGCTCCATCATCCAGAATGGTCATTGATCAATTGGGTGAACTCCTGACACAAAGAAAATAACATACAAATTGGTTTGGATGCACTTTAAGAGTAATCTAGCTTCTACAGATAAGATGTGAAGAAGATGTTTACAGGTAGCAGTCGGTTTATGACCACAATCTAGTTCAGCCCACCGTAACACATTTTGAGAATTATTTGGATCAATGCTGTGTGGTAGCTGTTTAAGCTTGTTTGCTTGTTCGACTGGCATCTCATCTAGATGGCAGATAAATTTTTGCTGTTTAAGAAATTTGGTTGGTCCAGAGAGGGAATCTCATACAATGGAGGTTACGATGGAGTGACAGATTGCGGAGACGCCTTCGTTGTCTTCTCGAGTTTGACGCGCTACCACCATCTACAGGTGGAACTTTTACATTCAATGGAAAAGCAATGCAAACCGTTAACTTTCCTCCCTCACTGCTTCATTACAGCCACTTTGGTGTTTAGGTCGATGGTGTTTCCGTGCCTTATTTCAAGCCTCGGAGAAGCAGGTGATTTTTCTCAAAATGCACTGCTGTATTGTAGCTTAGCAACTGGCAAAAACTGTACATAAGAGAAAATGGAGCGGGAACAGCATGGAGGATGACTGAGCAGTAAACAAGGTGATAAAGTCAAATAAAAAAAAAGTCGTATAGGTTGTAAATTGCCAACTACCTTCACCTTACCCTGCTACCTGGTGCCAGTAAGCATCTGTTGGACTCATCACCTTTGCACTGGCTGTCACTTGTCCCGCTCAAATGAAAACGCAGTCTCACCTGGCTGCATTTGCATCGTGATCCACCCATTACCTTAAGCGAGTCTGGTTGGCGTGAGCCAGATTTGAAAAGGAATGAATAAAGCTTTTTGACTGTGAGCAGCCGGCCACCTACCTATAAATCACCAGCTAACTCCCAACCGCCGCCGCCCCCTCCTGCGTTTCTGAACCCAACATAGTCCCTCTCCTGCACCCTCCTTTTTGATTTCCTCCTCCGTGCGCCAGCCTTTGTTCCTTGCCACCTTCTTCTCGCTCGGCATCAATCTTATCTTAGCCTCACTCTGCTCACTATATATGTTTCTATCACTCTCCCTCTTGTGTACGTCCTGCATCACTTTCAGCTTGTCCTTATCCACGAGTGATCTCCATCACTCCTGCTGCCCGACATTCCAACTCCCATTCTGCTTCTGGGTGGTAGAATGACTTTTACTTTGTGCGAAAACAATAGTCTGAGACGGCAACAGTGGGAGGGTATGGTGGGTCAAAATTTATGGCAACAACGGGAAAGAATGTTTGCCATCCTCGATTGGCAAAACAGTTAAACACGCTGCTCTTATGGTATTTATTCACGTTGCCTATTACAGTTGGAAAACATTTGATGAGCCTGTAGGCGTTTAGGACTAAATACCTTGTTTCTAAACTGCTGTATTTGATGAGATTAGATTAAACACTAATGATCCCTGCGGGGTAGATTGGATCCTTATCACAGAAGCAATAGATACGGCAGGGATGGGAATTAAAGAGCTCAGCAAACAGGGAGCATGAAATATGCAGCCGGAAAATGCAACCCAGTGACACAGTTGTTTGTGTAAAAGCCTCGACAAAATAATATGATCGCACAAAGAGACTGTAACAATAGTTCGGCACCTCCAGCTCAACTAAAATACATGCTTTCTTTGACTAAAAAGGAGTTCACCCCAACATTTTCCAATCACATTCTGCAAACCACTTTCATACCAACGACATTTGACTTTTTGTTGTACAAAAAGACTGAGCTGACAGGTTTTACTGCCAATAAGCCCCTCTGATGAGAATCTCAGTCATTTGTAGTCCGAGGAGTCACGGTGTTAGGTCCTCTTTCAAAGCCTTTGCCATTCATCCGTAAAGTCAGAGAAGTTCTATAATGAAGCAATTGAAAGTAAAAGAAGAAGGTAAATAATCCTCTCTTATCCCCTCCCACAAAAGTACACAAATGAATTTCCCTGCAGTTATCAAGGGCTTTTCCATTCCCCCGACGCTTGGACTGAAAAAGGAACATAACAGAGTAGAGGGCGGAGAGGAGGAAGGTCGGAGATGGATTGATGAGGTGGTCTTGGAGGGAGATAAAAATGGAAAATAGCCAGGATGAAGGGGAGGTTGAAGGGATGAAAAAAAAAAAAAAAGCATCATGCAGAACAGTTACAGCCCACAGAGTGACAGCGCAGTCAACGTGTTATTTTTGTCTTTGCCAGTGTGTTTGTGGACACAAATCAATTGCACGATCAGGCAAAGGCGTGGCGCTATCGAAACAGCTTCCTCCATCTGCGTGTGCCATCAGCTCGGTGGCAGCAGATGCAGCTAATTGCAATATGTCAGTAATAATAAACGGCAAGGTAGCGACACATATTCATGCATCTGACAGACCCCGGCAAATGGACACAGCCTTTGTCAGCGGGAGCGGGGTGGGAGGACGGTAGAGAAGTGTAGTTACTGGAGTGTGTCACTAGCTTAACAATGAGATCTCACTCACATTCCTGCCCACTGGCCTCAATTATACCCGTCGCCCTCTGTTGGCTGGAATCACCACGCTGAAGGTCACGGACATCCATTTCAGATTCTGACTCCATTTCAGGCTAAATCTGTTAAGTCTACTTGATCCTCTTTCCCCCTGGAGCACCTCTGGCCCGCTAGAATCAAGTTTACTCTCTAGTGAGCAGGATCCAAATGGCTAGCATCCGCTAGTTCCATGGCAATCTACCTGCTGGGGGGAGAAACTGCAAGAGAACCGCCACCTAAAGGAGACTAAAAAGAGCACCGTAATTGTGTAGCAGCGCAACAGTCATGGTGATGTTGAAGCATGAGTTGAGGCGTTCCTGTATGTTCTGGGTTCGAGTCTCAAGCTTGGGCATCCAGCGTGTATATTCCCTCTGGTTACTGAAGCTTGCTTCCAGTATTCCATAGACATGCAAAGTAGGCCAAACAAAGACTCTGCGACCAGTCCTGAATTTACCCGACCTTTCGCCCAAGTCAGCTCAGATGGACTCCGTTTGAATAAGCGATAGAAAATAGATGGATGACTTCTGAGAAAAAGGTACCAATCGCATTTATTTCTTCAACATATTTTTCCACCAATCAGGGCGGCCCTCTCTTCAACATGTCAAAGATCTGACCAATCATGATGTGAAACAGAGGTCCACAAGGACACACTTGCTTACCTGTTTCCAGAGCCGCTGACTGATTCGCAACCAAAAGCCAATATCAGAGACAAGTAATAGAGACCTCTAACATCATGCTAATCATCTTTAGCACAAAGAGTCTTTCAGGGTTTTACCTTTAGACTGCCACATGACAGGCAGTACAGTATTCAGATTATTGTGAGCGAGTGCTCAAAACAAATCATCTCAAAGTGTGTAATTGTAGCTAACTCGCCCCATTAGCAGATCAATAATGGACACAAGTCGCATCTCCACATTTGAGCTGACGGCAGAATATCAGCTCGTCCAATGAAATATTCCCTTCATGAGGGTTGCTGAATCCCCCAGAATGGAGCCCCAGCTAAGCTGTCCCCATCAGGTTGATATGAACTTAATAAGCGGCTTTAAATTTGTCTGCCCATCACGTCCCCTTGAGACCCTTTATCCTAGCCTTGTACCGGTGCATACCTTAAGTTGACTACATCAAAAGGTAATGGCAGCGGTGCGGGCTGATACTCATTGGTATGAGCGTGGCAGAGGTCTGTTCAGCTGCATTAGGCGCTGGCAAGTTCATTAAGCAGCATGAGAGGGGGAAGGACGGATCACAGTGAGGATAAAGCGGGAAGATCAATGTCTATGAAGGTTCTGCACCACTGAACGAGAGGCTACCGGGATAACGTGAGCATTTGCATGTAAAGTGGAGCGGCAAAGGGCATGAGAAGAGAAACAGGAACTTTTTAGTGGGAAAGTAGAGAGACTTCTTATGGCATAATTGTCTTTCTAAATTAGAGCATCTTGGAAAACAAAAGGAAGCCGCTTGGGGAAGATGGCAGCTGTTAGGAGTCAAGAAACATAACGGAAAAGTCCGGATTGCCAAATTGAAATACAATAAACCAGCATGTGTAGATGAAGCAAGGCGCAACCATCTTTTACTTACATGATTAGAATCGGGAAGTCACCGTTAAAAAGGTGCTGACTAGCCTGTCAGGTAAGTGCTTGGCTCGGTTTAGTCCTGACAGCTAGAAATCAGCCGTTATTTTTGTTGTTCCACCAGGGGTAGGATGCAGATTTTAAATGTGCACTCATCTCATTGTTGCAAGTGGGACAAAAAGACTCTGCAAAACGATAGATTAAAATATGTATGAGTCATGACACGCTCACAAGCACCCACACTATAATTACTTTGTACTCTCCAAAGGCAAAAATTTTGTTTTGGATGAGCTCAAATTACTGCAGACAGCAGACACAACAGAGAAATGACTGCAACAAATATAATTATCGAAAGGCAGGGAACAACATTGACCAAACAGGCCATATCTTTAATGTTTGCTGAGCACTGCTGGCAGGAAAACGACAAAAAGTTTTTCTTTTCTTTTTTTAAACATTCATCTAAAATAAAGAAAAGTGCCACTGAGGCAGTATCAAATATTAAACATCTTGCAGAGGGATCTCAGCTTTCCAAAAGCCTTCCAAAGCTCATCTGTGCTTGTTCCTGCGCCAGTTGGTGTGCCCTGGCTCACATTGTGCCAGGATCACACACACATACACGCACCCACACGCACGCACAGATGGTGACTGTACTCGCCACATGCTGTAACACAAAGCGAGAATCGCATGGATTTGTTATGGCTGGCGTCTTTAAATCTCCGTGGCGGTAATAACCGTTTATCCGTCGAGTTGCATGTTGCCTCCCTCATCAGCTCAACTTCATTATTGGTGGCATCAATCTCGCTGATGCACTTTTCTAATTAATGGAGGATGGCCCAGTGCTGTAAATTTGTGGGGTTGAGTAAACACAAATTCAATACAAATCTACACCAATATCAATTGCAAAACGAGTATGGGCACCCTATTCGATGCCATACATGTGTAGATTTTGGGTCATAGTCCATCATGTGGTGCTGGGGGAGCCAATTAGCGTCCCTCACTTTGACACCCGTCTCGTCAGGACCAGTGTGCTCACACATGTTAACTTTGTGTTAATGACCACACTTCACAAGCGAAACGCTCACCCACGCCTTTGTCACCTCCTCGGATGGTACTGTGTATCAGCACGTACACGGGAAAAGAAAAAAAAAACACGCTTAAAAGAGCCCAGAAAAGACACATAATTCATGTAAAAATGTACTTTGGTTTGGTATCTGCCAGAGCAACAGCTGGTGCTATAAACCATTCATTCAGCCATTTTCGTAATCACTTATATCCCCAATTAGTCTTGCAGGTGTGCTGGAGTGGTCCCAGCTGATTTGGGACGAGAGGTAGGGTACAAACTGGACCGGACACCAAACCATAACACTAACTCAAGAAACATGAAAGGCATAGTAAAAATTGAATGTTATGGGAAATTTTGCCAAAGGATGCACACTGCACATTTGTGAAAGGGATCTCTGAGCAACAAGATGAAGATGATGGGTGCTTCTGTCCATAAATGCCAGAAACACACGTTTGCATGGACATGGACTTGGTTTCCAGGCATTCTCTTTCCCCCAGAGTCAGAGAGCAAAGTCCCGTCAGAATGACCAATTAGTGAGAGATGATCCATCTTAATGAGCGAGAAGGGCAGGTCATCTTTTATCTTAAATGCTGCATTCCAGTCAGGTGGAGATAGCGGCGAGAGAATATCAGGGACCATTCAATATGTTATATTAAATTCTTCCAGCTCCCAACATGCTGGGTCCGGTCGGTCCGGTCTTGGCAGGGAAACAGCTTGGATGAGTGTGATGGAGCTGCATTGGAGAGGGATGTCCTACAGTCTTGGCAGGACTCGCTATGTGCCGCATCGGCAAAATTCAGCTTGAGTATTGCATTGAAGGAGGAAGCAACTTTTGAGTAAGAACAGGTAAAACTCTGGGAAAGATGGCAAGAAGAACATGAAAGAAAACCATCTGAAATTAGGCGTGCAGGAAAGAAAAGCAGCACTTCTAACTTGAGAGCGTTGAATCCTCATGACAAGCTGACAAAGCTCAAAGACGTCACCAAGCACACAATGAGACGCAACCAATTGGACAAGGTCCAAAATCTGCCTCCTATTTTTATATTGTGAGCATGAATGCAAGTTGAAGTGCTTTTTCCACTCTGAGAGCATATGAGCCATGTCCTGCTCTCATGCAATGTCTCTTTTGACAATGGAGGAAGTCCTTTCATGTTGAACAAACAAACATGCAAGCTGTTCACATCATTCCACGGCTACTTCAGGAATTATTGTACAGCACTTCCAGTCCTGACAGCCACGTTGTGAAGACTGGAGGTAGTGGATCAAGGCTAACCGCAAACGCTGGCATCATATCTACGGACAGATTACTGGCAGTAAAAACATAGTCCCACCTGGACCCAGTGTGGATACATTTAATATTAAATGGTCAATTCATTATTGTAATGGCTTGAAAGAATAACAGATGGACTCCCAGAGAAATGATGATGTTTTAGTGCGATAAAGAGAGCAGTGATGAGAGAAAGTCCTCGAGCACGAAGGGGAAGGTCAACCTAATGCAGCCAGATGTTAGAAGGCGTCCCAGAAGGATCTTCCTGGTAGAAGTGCAGATGCAAAGATGGCAGCGGTAGGAAACACTCAAATTTGTGGCAACTTGCTGCCGTTTCCCTAACGTCCCCGGCCCAATGTGCATGGCTTTCACTCTGCTCCATACAACACAACACACACCTCGAGGGACCACATTCCCCCACAAGGGTACCCAGCATGTGAGTTGTGATTAAGCCTGCACCCAGCCTGCGCAGTAGACATCTTCCACAGCAGGGGAAGAGGTCCAGCAGGAAAGAAATGACTTGTGCTCGGTAATAAATCGCTGCAGGCAGCCGGGCCCTTCGGAGTCACGGCCCGAACTAACCCTAAACAGATGCCGGCTGGTCGAGCCTGCCAGTCTGCACGCCAGCCTGCGTGCCAGCGCCATGATGAGCAATGGCACGGGTCCAGCGCGGGATGCTGCCACCCGCACAGGTGTAGGCATCGTTAAGGTCCAATATGGCGAGAACGGCTCCTTGAGGGTGGGGTAAAAGTGATATTGATGGAAGTGTGTCTGCAGTGGGCTGGTTCATTGAGCAAATATGAGGATGAATATGGCCTTTTAGTGAGCACGTGCGTTTTGCTCGCGCACGACAGCATCTCTTAATGGTGGTCACTGCGGGTTGAAAAGCGCCATCTGTTTGTCATTTTACTCCCGGTTAATCGTTGACTGTTTTACTACAATCCGTGCAGTCTTTTAAATGTGTCCGCTCCAACTTGCTTGTCTGCTGCCAAGTCGGCAAAGTCAATTATGTTTCTTGTTTATTGGGAAGTTGGAAAATTGGCCGACCCTTTGCCAAGCAAGCGACATGATCAGTTGCAAATTAATCCCATGAGCGATGATATTATATTGGCACACACATCTTTTATTCCTCTTAATTTAGATGTGATTGCCAGGAAATGGAGTCGCGGTGCGGAAAACAAGAGTCTTTGAGGCAAAACAAGGCTGGGAATCGACTAAATGCTTTGTCATGCGGCCAGGTTGCTCTCTGCAAACGAGCTTTTTCTTGGCATCTGCTATTGTCAAGTAAATCAATTGGGCAAAAGCAGCTTCTTTCTTGTGTTTAAATAATCCACATATCACATGTTGGGAGCGTTGGCAGCGTGTGCGGCCTTCCCTGGCGGCACCAAGGGCTCGTTTGCATGAGCTGCTTGAGCCTGCCGAGCGACTTTGCCTTAATCCGCCATGTTAGTGTAGGAGATAGCATTATTGCTGCTGTGGATAAGCAGTATGACTTGCAGGCCGTCCTTTTTCTCCTCAAATACTTTTTCAAATCCTTCCTGGTCAGTTTTCCTTGGTGACCATAGTTCATACACCTCGTCCGAAGTCTAATTCAAGCTTTCATAACGACATGTTCTTTTTCTCTCTTGAAATGAGTCATGGAGGTAATGAGGTGTTCACACGCCATGCACAGTGAAGCGTTCCCGCTCTTGCACTCGGCATCTCCATCCGTTCATTAGCACTTGAACTTCAAGTCTTCGCTGGCCTCCCGGACTCTTTCATCGCTTCCGTCCAGCAACAGCAGTTGACAGCGGCCTGCTGTGCTCTCTACTTCCTTTGAGCCTAGCAGCAAGCTTGACAAGTTTGCTACAAGGTTCTGTGCGTTGACCTCATTAGCTTCTCTGAGTCACCTGGCGGCCACGCTCGCCACGTGCTGGGGCTCGGTACTACTCGCTCCCGTCTGAGTACTAATGAAGAAGCATAGCAGTGGGTGACGTGAGTGCTGGGGGCGTATTTAGAGGGCAGGCAATTTGAAAAATAGGGGAATGATTAAGTCCCTTGTGAAAATATCTCTATCATATACATACTATAAGATGAAGACTTGATCAATGTACACTAAATTAGCCTTTGGTGTTACTAGCCCGCAATGAATGGATGCAATTCCCTGAAAACAAATAAACCTTGTTGCAGTTAACATATGATTGCATCCTTTACACTCCTTGATCTATTTGCAGTTGAACAAGAGCAGCGGTGTATAGATCTTTTTCTTCCGGAGGGCTTGATAAATTACTGGTTGAAAAGTTCAAATGAGCATCTGCATTTGTTGTGTGAGATTTTCGGAGGCGAGAAGAAAGAGTAACGGCAGTGGAAACAACATGCCATGCTGTTGTTTCGATTGAACCTTTCGCCCCGGGGCTATCGGCGCAGCAACCTCCTCGATGAGAATTTATGATGATCTGTCTGCACCCTCCTGCTGCAGAAGCCAAAAGGGCGCGTCGACGCTGGTCGTTGCATTTTTAAAATGCTACTTCCTTTTTGCGCTTTATCTCCCAAAGCCTTCAGAGTCACCTTTATCTGATTAAACCCCTTTTGTACTGTATAAGTAAAAGAAAATCTGATATCAAGGTTCAAATTTTGATGAGATCATCTTTCATAGAAAAACCCAGGTGCACAACAACCTTGGCCATGTACATTCTGATGTCTTTTGGTGTTGTCCAAGAGACATCGTGCATTGACTTCTACACACATTTCACTCATCATCCACGTTTGTCCCTATTGAGAGTTACACAAAGCAAGTGTTATGATATCTGCTTATGTCTTTCTAAAATTATGGACAAATGACATCGACGATGTGTCGAAAACAGAACCATTGGCACCTTGCATCTGTAACATTCTCCACAACTCATCTAACCCTGAAAAAAAAAATCCCCCTAGGAGCAACGAGGTACCTACCTATATAGTAAGCACCGTCTGTATATTTTAAAAGCCAGATGTCTACATTCCTTTTGTAATACAAATGCCAGATCTGCCACAATCCCCAGCAGTCTCTGGCATCCCCTTTGGTCCAACCATATTTTTTCTCTTCTTTTTCTATTTAAAGGTTATCTGCATCCATCCTGTCTGTCTGGGTCCATTGGCGAGCAGACCACCTCAGGTGTGAGAGCGTCCGATAAGCGGATGTGGGCGAGCAGATGAGGGGGAGGCGCACAGATACGGCGGTCCATCGCGGCACCACGAGCGGGCCTCATTCATAAGATTGTTCAGGGATGGAGGCTCTTGGGACGAGGAGACAAAAAGGCTGCTTTGCAAGGCATATCCTGTCCATGCCAAGCGATGCAAGCATTCTGGCATAAAACCACTTCTGAAGAACGCAGGAACATGGATTTTACGTCTTCATACTGCTTTTCTGAGTGACTGGAACATGGCAGCCAACTATCTCGCTTTCACTGGGCCTCCATTAATAACTAATAGGTGGAGCATTAGGGGGGAAATGGCATCTCCTTATCTCAGTGAGGGAGACAAGATGGCATGTGTCGCGCTCTCCCTGGGAGGATCATTTGAGCGCAACCACTAATTCCCGCAGCACTGACACTGCATTCAACCGTGCAGCCTGCCAAGCATACGCCGCAGCAATACATGTTTACAAAAGGCTTGTACTCACAGTATGGCCTGTTTATTTTTTTGCCAAAGACATACTGGAAGATGACGACATACTAGCAGATACAAGCACACATGTAAAGACATGCGGAAAATGAATAATGAATCTTCCTCGTAGTGCAGGCAAAGTAATAAGAAGCTTTCCTATGTTATTGTGACACAATTGTGACTATACTTAGTGTGGTTCGCAACTTGAGCCGTGCAACATTGTGCTGAGCCTGCATAGGCAGTAGCTGCAATATACCTTGAAATTGATCTTACCTCTCAATATTCAAGAATTGCATGAACCTTCGCAGCCTATTTTATGAATGTGTTCTTAGTAGCACTCGCCGATGGTCATTACTAAGACAAAACAGTCAAAACTGACTTTATTTGGTAACATCCCATCAAACACCAGCAAATGTGTTCAAGTTTGAAGAGGATAGGTTACAAAAATAAGATAAATACAATATTCACTTGTTTTGAAAAATCCGAACTTGTGTAAAATCCAGTTCCATGCATGTCTCTCCACCTTGTGGAACAAAGAGAAACAGCATCATTCGAGTTGCTCAAGTTCCCCTTTCATAGCTTGGCCCATAGTTGGCATTGCATTCCCCTCCTCATTTGCATGCCTCTGATGGACTTAATCAACACTGTGAACTTATTTGTCAGGGGCTTGTACGCATCAGATGCTCATTTACATGTCAGCGTAATGTGGTTTTTAAGACAAATTGAAGACAAACAGTGAAGGTTAAAGAGGCTGCAATGAATTCAATAGACTTTGTGCTGCCATTTTGTTATATGACAGCAAACAGACATGATCTGCAACACTTGACAGCCTGTGGAGGATTGCTGTGGTAGTGGTGGGAGAGCTGCAATGTGAATAATTATCATCATAACTAATGATGATTCATGGCTGTTTTTCCAGAGATCAGTGATGCAAACAGATTGCGCCGTGATTGGGGCGGGTAAGTTTATCCCTGCGCACCCAACTGGAGGGCACCCAGTTCTCAAACACAAAGCCTGAAGTCAACTCCGCTCATACCACACATACACACACACACACACACACGTTCGCGCGCACGCATGCACAGCATTTGTGTTTTTCTTAATTTCACTTTGCCGCTACACAAACATCATTAATCAAAGCTGACTAAGATTAGTCACTGGCAAGCTCCCCTACCTATTTAAATATAATCAAATCAATGTTGGAACATTTACATTCATGCAGTAGCACAGCGGCAGGGCTAGTTCACATGACAACAAATAATAAGATATTCAAAAGTTGTGAGGATCTCAGATTTGGTCAAACTCTGACCTTGTCAGCTGACTTTGAGTTAGACAGAGATGTCACCAAAGTTTGCTGTCATGCTTAACACACAAGCACTGATGAAAACTAAAATGTTCACCAATTTAGCATTACTCATTTGTCTAGTATACGTTTGCTCATATTTGGGAGCAATCAGGAAAAAAAATAAAAAAATCTTTCACTTTGAATGACACCTGGAATGATTCAAAATATCCCCAATACGTCCGCTTCAAACCAAAATGGCAGCCCGTCTGTCTCATTTTGGGGTTCTTATGACTTTTGTGAGTTGACTCAAAAGATAAGTTTGCGTTGCTAGGTGAAACTCGTTTGCATTTTATCCCCTATAGATATGAGAAAGCCCTGGAAACAGTGATTAGGTTTGTTAGGTTTTATTGCAATGAAGCAACATCAATATGCCCTTGGGACTCGATGCTTTCTTGGTGCATTATGTTAATATTTGGTGGATATCTGTTCCAGAACTAGTACTCAGTGTGCTTCTTTCTGGAAATAAAAGTGTACAGTGCCTTTCTTTTACTTAGGTTGCTGTTTTAATATAAAGTGAGTGGTCTTTACTTAAGGCACAGATGAGAGAGGCTGGCGAAGTCAGATATTTGATTTGTGATATTGCAGCAGAAAAGAAGCAAAAACTTTTCTTTTTCCTTGGCCTAAAGCTAACGTGACATGGTAATGGCTCATAAAGGGAAAGTAAATTGGGAGAGTGAGGTTTATGACCACGGTGCACTGGGAGCTAAAGCGCCAGAGGAAGCAGCGGCGAGATGACTGTATCTGGGCGGGATACCAGTTTTTTGTGAGGGAATAAAGTCTCTTTCTCTCGCTGGGAATAAAAAAAAATAAATATTCTCATGCTGATCCAATGAATAAAAATTACAGACGCCGCATAGATTTGATTATGAGAATTGAATTTGGTCTCGTCTTTTACAGTTTACCCGCCCCGCGGGAATGGGCCAGCAGAAGCCATCCATGTCAATTTAACAGATCTGTCCAATAACAATGACTATTTCAGCCCAGCGTCTGCAGACATTCCGGCTGCAGTGATTGGCGTCTGTATCGAGGGATACCACAGCGGGGCCACTGAATTAAACATGAGGGGGCGCGAGTAAATTGAGATGCCACCGCCGACATGCTTGTGTCAAACCTTTGACCTCACCTTCGTCAGATGGATCACCCACACCTGGCTGCAGTGTGAGAGCGCAATGAGGCCTGTGATTGGATAGTGCTGCCAAAAAAGCCTTGTTGTTTAGAGCACTCTTTGAGCAATAAAAGAAACATTTGGAATTTAATGAGGCGTGCACACCAGCAGCGATTTTCACCACCTTTGTTCACCTTCCTTTGGCTGACTTTTTATGGACAAAGGCATCACACACACAAGAAGTCAAAATGTGAGGAAATATGGAGTTAGTCTGCACTTTTTTTTTCTTCTGGGAAACCTTTCTCTAAGATTTTGCAGTTTGTACGCGGGCACTTCATACAAAAACTTTGCCAAAACTGTTCCCACAATCACAAAGAGTCAGATTACTATCCAAAATGTCTGATAGCCAAAAACTACTCGTATCAGCTGGTTTGATTTAGAAACTTCAAATTGTTTGTTTTCATCCTTGACAGGTCCCCAACTGTTCAACCATCCAGCAGTGGCAGCAATTTGTTGTGGTTTTAGGCACTGGCATAGAAGGAAACTCCAAGTGAGAAAATGGGACTTCACACAGTTCAAAATCTCTCCACAGTGATGCTCGAATTCGAAGTTCTTACTGCAGGGAGAGAAAGAAATGCCCAATGTGCTTACCGCTCTCAGTTACCTTGTGCCAACTGGAGCCTCGTGCCCAGATTTCTCTGGGCGTCATATGCAGGAACTTTGGCAGGCTCCTCAACAGCCTCGAGCCTGTGATGGAGAGTCCAAGCCTCAGCCATAAAATACCACAGGAACATGCCCAAACTAACTGGAGTGGAAAGCCTGACCTGGGCTGTGAGTGTTACAGGTTACTGCCAGAATGCATAAGCGCCCTTGTGCTAATCGGATGCCACTTTGGAGAGGACGACAACTACACGGTCAAAGCAATCACAGCAGGAGGAACATAGCAGTGGATTTTATCTTTAGGGTTTTGAGGACTGGGATCGGGATGCTCATGAATCGTTAACGTCAGCCCATTGAGCCAATACCCCACCGAAGGCGCGAACGATTGCTAATGTAGCGGACGTTGGTGTCTCATCAGGGTTCGTTCAAGGTAACAAGTTCATTTGCTAAATGTTGAACATGTTCAAAATTTCTTTGTGACAAGAAATAACATTAAAACTGTTGGCAAACGTCTGGCGAACATGAGATCTTGAACAAACCCTGATGAGAAATCAAAATTGCAAACGTTCGCCCCCTCAGGCTTTTGTACAACAAAGTCATCGGTCCGTGTTAAGGTAAGCAGTGCCCGTTGGGCTCACCAGCAGAAGACGAGAATATTGGCAAGGAGTTTATCAGCAAGTTGGTAAATGCGCAGCAGCTAAGTTGAAGGTAAGAGTTTCACAGAGTTTGAACTACCCATCACCAAGAAAACTGCCATCAGCATTAAAAACTAATTAGTCATTTTACGTAATAACAAAAAAAAACAACAACAAAAAAACCTACACAGAGCCAACTCGGGTCAATAATAATTGTTTTTCTTTGTAAATATGAGTTAATTTAGATTCCTTTAATTTACTGGAGCTCATTAAAACCCACAATCAAAAGAATCCAACAATTACCAATGCGGCTGTTTGCCTAATAGCCCTGAAGGTTTCCCAGTGAAAATCTCTATTCTGTTTACAGTTAAGTGGATTGAGATCCGCAGCTCCAAATGCAGAGGTTACCTTTCACCCCCTGATGCGGTTAAGACAACCACTGGCACAAGCGCTGCTGCAGGGTTTAATGTCAAGGAGGGAAAATCATGACACACTTTCTCAAGAGCAAAATGGGAGAGGGTGCAAAAAGCGGCAGCTCTCAAGCTGTAATGGAGCGCAGCGGCGGGTGGCTCGCCACATGTTGTACCGGTTGCCTGGAGCGCCATGGCAACAGGGAGAAGGAAGATGGAAAGGTGTAGGTTCAAGGACTTCACTTGTTCCAGCAAGATTCTAATTACGTCGGGCATCCGCGTTTAGCGAGACGGATGCTCAGGCAACAAACGCAAACGATCCCCGGAGATTCTGCTGCTTTTTGTTTTTCCCTTTAAAAAGGCCTTCTACATTTGCATGTTTGTGAAATGACTACAAAGAAGAAAGATTATAGGATAGATAGTGAACATAGAAGTGAACACAGATAGACGCCGACAGAATGGGAGCTGTTTGAAGGAAGCTGGTAAGGGATAAGAGAAAGGAACAAAATGGAGAAGGACTGGGGAGATTTGTCGGACTATAAAAAGAGTCAGTTTTCCTGTTTTAGATACAAACACATAAAAGGTGGAAATCAAATATTTGGTAGAATCGGGATGTGTTGGAGTCCTGCTTTGGCTTGGCTGTCAGAGATATATGCGGCTCATATTTACCACTATCTGCTATTTTGTATGTTGGCATTTTCTCTACAGGCTACATATGTTTCCTAACCACAAATTTAAGACCAACACAATCAATACTCATTAAGAGATGTCCAGCGATGCTTGAAACAACAGTTTCATCTCGGGTGTTTTCTATGGGTGGTGTGCCTCGAGATTTTGTCAATGAAAAAAAGTGTGCCGTGGCTCAAAAAAGGTTGAGAAACACTGCCCCAGTCCCAAGTGTCGGGACAACGGACTGGGGAAAAGCGGGCTGAGCTGGGCAGTGCGAAAGGCTTGTGACTCTTGTCTTTACAACTCTACAAAAACTATGCCAAGAAATCGATCATCGTCATATCTCTTCAATAGATCAGAAAACTAATTTTGAAAGAAAAAAAAACGTTGCTATTAGCTCAGCAGTCAAAGGTTGCTCATGTTCAGAATTATGCTAAACCACGAGCCTGCTAATACTCTAAGGTCGAGCTAATCCATTACATTTATCGAGCCAGCGCTGTAATCTTCCAGCGTGCATTTGACCATACCGTGGCACGCCCCTCCCTGCCCACATTGTGCACCGCGTACCGAACTCCGACATTGTTAAGGCAAGATTAGCGAAAATGAATGGTGCTTTAATGCACAAGTTGTCAGATCTTCCTTGTGATTCCTCGGTCAGGTATTTTCAGGACACTGATATTTCTCTGTGAAGCAAGCAAAGGGGGCTTTGTAGTTTCTGGTCATTTTGGAGGGAATCGACTGGTCATGTGTGTGGTCCTCCACAAAGTTTGATCCAGCGCAGACATTTTTCATAGTCGTTTGAGGGTTTAGGGAAGGGAATAATCCGGACAGTGTCTCGTGACTACAGCAGGACACCCGTTAGTCGATCGGGATAACGGCTGTCATGCTAACACAAACCGTGACTACAGCGTTTAACTATTTTATTGATTTTTTATTGGTTTTAGACCAACAAGCAACGCGCTACCGGCATCAGGATTACTTTTGTTTGTCCACAGCAAAATGCACGTGTCGTCGCAGACATGACGTCTTCCGTCTTGATTGGTTTACTAGGTCATGCGGGCATGGTTTACGGTAAGGTCAATTGCGAGGAACACCGCCGTCCTTGCATGTGACATGGTTCTATCTATATAGTGTAGGCGGGGAGGCAGTTAGATCCCCCGGGAACAGGATACACGCCGGGATGACAGTGTGCCGCAACAATCCCTTTGTTGCCTGTAATGGATTATTTCATAGTAACATGCAACTGGACTGCATCGCTGATGGATAGTGGCCATTGTTATGGTAAAGTCCCTCCATTCCGCTGGGTCACCTATTAATCTCAAAGTCAACGTGCCATTGTGTAAAATTTCCCATTAAACCGCAGCACCTTGACAACAATGAATGTGTCAGTGTGGTACTTTCCTTATATGAAGAATTGAAAGAAAAAGAAATATTTAGAAATGCATTACGCAAATTGATGACCACTTGTAGAATGACAGCGAAAGAAAACTTGTACATAATAGCATGAATGCTTTCAATTTGGGAGGGGGCAGGTTAAAAGGCTGGCCAACCCAATTTCCTGGGTGATTGTGAACCAGGCTGACCTGCTGTTGTGTTAAGCAGCAACACACGCTGACCCTGGGACGAGAGGACTGACAAGAGAAGTCGCAGCTGTGAAAAAGAGACAAAAGGCAAACATTGAGCGCGGCAGAAGACTTGATTGAGTTGTTGCAGCTTTGCAGAGATCAAATTTCTACTTCTCTCTTTCGCTGTCTGGCAGTTTGTAAGGCTCCAACATTGTTACTGTCAAAATTCACACTGTGCTGCCAATGCAGAAGTCGCACGCGCGATGACACATACATGCACATGCACTTGTACTTGTACTTGTACTTGCCGCCCACTCGCGTGTTGATTTATCAAGCAATTCCTTCCTCTGACTGACTTCTTCTGACATAGCCACCTGAGGAAACAAGCTGACATTCTCCGCAAAAACTACACATTTGTTTCACATTTGGTCCACTCTTAACTACTAACTTTGGGGAGCGCCTTGTTGAGTTTGTTTGCATGTACTCCCCGTGACTGTGTTCACCTCACAACTACGTACTTTTAAAATAAGGTACTATTAGCTTTGTAGGGTCTTCCACACTTGGCCAAACACCACCATGATTACAAAGTTGAGGGCACAAGAGACAACAAAAGAGAAAATCATTTGACGAGGGGCTGGGATCAGAAGCTAACACCCCAAAAGCCTCGAGGGGGACTGAAGAAGAGGGTGATTAAAGCCCGACATCAAATCCAACACATCCTTTCGGATCCACAGGAAGCAGCTGCAAAGCTCTGATTAGCATCAATGACACTCCACCCCATCCATCTGATCCCCCGTGGAAGCCTGTTAAACCCAAATGGGCTTGCTTGTTAAAACTGGCATCTTGTAAATAATAGATCCTCTTATCAATACCTCTGGGAGGGAGCACTGCATAAACAAGAGAGTGAGGTTATCAAATCTAAAAGGTGAACAAGCTAATCAGATTTGGAGCGACAGCCATCACTTGCTTCCCGGAAACCGGCAGGTCATCTTCTGTTGTAATACGAGCAAAGGCTGTTTTCCCAATCAGACCGACGCAACAGATGAGAGTACCCTTAAACGGCGATGTCAGAACAAAGGAAAAAGGACATGATGCTGAGGAATTTGCAAGCCGCCTTCGAGGCAGACGTTAGAACAATGACAAGGCTTTGTGGGTTTTTCCACTTTCAACGGACAAATGTGAAACCAAGTGGAGTGGCTCTTTGAAAAACACGTGACCACGACTAATATTGTGGCCCACATTGATGCAACTGTGCCACGTTCGTACCACTGGAGACACCTGTGACAACTAAGTGCAGCCCCCAGCCCCAACCCACCCCAGCTTCCTGTATTGTTGTCCAAGTCATAAATTGCTTCTCTGCACCCGTGTCCATTAAACACATTACAGCTCGTACACCAAGGGTGCCAACAAAAGCTGCCAAACAAAAGTGAAACAAGTGATGAGTTCCAAAGGGGTTAACATAATAGAGCAAATGCAGCAGTAGTTATCAGCGCTTTGGAAGAAAAGCCCGCCGAGATGGAGGTAAAGAGATTGGGTTTAGAGAGACAGTGGAGAAAAAGCTCATTAAACCACTGTCATTGAGGAAATGGACAATAAAAAAAAGCATAAGAATGAACACAAGAGACCGTGAAAGAAAGAGAACAGATGAGAGGCTGGACTGAGGAGAAAAGGCAGATAAGCGATAGGGAGAGAGGGAATTGCCGGAGTTACAGTATGGCCTCTACAATCCGTTCCTTTCACATAAACCTGTCCGGATGCTGAAATGCAATCAGTGAAAAATTTCAATTCCTCCCTGCTTCGCACTCATTTAGATGAGGCATCTGGAGGTTGCTTCTTTTTATTCTGTCAAACTCCATTTGTGTACCAGCCAGAGATATTTTTCTTCTTTGTCTCTCTCAGAACACGCTGTTGGCTGAGCTTCAATGAGTCTCAACGGGCCGCATGACGTTCACCTGGGGAGTTTTAGCAACGGACGAGACGAAAACTGTGGCGCATCGTTCTTGTTTCAGTACTGATGAAGGGAAAATAAACCCCTCCGTGGAATGGAGTGAACAAACATCAGTCATACTAAGACGAGTCGCAGCGCTGTCCTTCATGGTTTGAGAGGGACAGAATATTAAAGCAACCACATTAAGGCAGAACCTTTGATGTGGCTCTGGGTTTGGCTCCCAAGTGTCCGGCAAGTGTACATTCAGCAGTGTTTGAGCAGAGCAACATCTTGAAGTCTTGTTTACTTGATCCAGGTCGGGCGGATGTGTAAGAGAATCTCCAACGGAAGAAAAAAAAAAAAGAGGGTTCAGGTAAAGTGTCAACATTCCGTTTAACCAAATCCACAGTGCCTTTTCCTCGCCTTCTTCTCCCTCGTCATTACGCAAACTCTGACTTTGATCTCCAGCGGCTTTATCGCAGCAAACAGCAGCCAGAGACGTATGATCAGAGGCTTGCAGCACCTCAGATGGAATCCAGACGGGGAGAGGAAGATAGTGGAAAGAGTGGGCTGGGACTGAATGTTGATAGTAAAAATGTGTCATCTCCAGAGAGTGGGAAACTATAGGAGACAGTGAAAAGTAAGACACCTCTGAATCATCCTTAATTAAAACAACTGCCTCTGAACTTAAAGGATCATAAATTCAAAGCAAAAATGGTTTCAGTTTAAGTGCAAATGCTGAACCAACTAAACAGATGGATCCGTTTTTCATTTTGGAATGAAAGGGAGCTAGTACATGGTTAAGGTTCCATTTCACTGCTTCTGCTTGCAATTCTCTTAAAAACCTTGAAATCTTCTAAATGATTCGATCTCCAACCGAGCCTTTTCAAGCCAATAACTTTTCAACTCCAATGAACTCAGTGAAGACACAGGCTAAGCATTCCAAGACACGTCCCTGAAATGGAAGCTGAACCAATTTGATATGTGACTATGACACAATGCAAATACTGCACGTATGGCTGTCATGTCGAAAGATCATGACATTATTAGGGTTCATCGTGTGGTTGCCTCACCGCCAAAGGCTACAATCCATCCCAGCAATTAAAGTGTAATTGATTTACCTCGATAGAATGGAGGAGAGACACCGACAGCCCGCAGCTGAGGATTTCTCCGTGCAGAGGACAGCCAGATTGCCCTTGCAGTCGGACCGCCTGATCAATTTGATTAAAGTGTGAAAGGACACTTAAGATCTCAATTGCTGGCACATTAGCAGTCCACCAAGGCCCTACGATGCAGAATCCAAATTTTTGAGGTATTGCGGCAACTGCAAAGATTATTTGATTCCACTTAGATATGCCCCCGGCGATTGCAAATGCTTAAATAAGAAAGGACCTGCTTGGTTTGAAACATCAATTTCCAAATGTTGCTTTAGTAGAAAAATAAAAAAACAATCGCATGGCAGCAGAGGTAGATGCAGACAATTACGCTATTTCAGCAGTTGTGATGATGATTGGATTTTTATGAGCCTTCTCAAAGACAAGTTAGCATGTAGATGAGGCAAAGTTGAGAATGGACCCTGCGAAATCAACGTCTAAACATTCATCTGCAGTATTTTTTTTCCACAGCAAATTATCAGTTGAGACATCCCATCTTCTCTACACGCACCTTAAAAAAAAATAGGATCATTTTTCACTATATTGCTAAAATGTGTTTGTGGAAATTTGTTATGTTGATTTATAATGAAGAAGACAGCCCATCTGCTGAGGTTTATTTTACCGTTTTTTATATTTAAGATTTTTGGGGAGCATATCAAAGAATCATTTCATTTTTAGTCTCTGGAAATCCCAGTTGAAAAAAAAGTTCTTGTGAATATTGCATCGCTCACAGTTTTAAAGTCTGCCTTGAGGAGAAGCACACAAAAGATGTTTGCGGTAATAGTGCGAGCAGCAACGCGCAACCAATCATCGTGTAACTTGTAACAGATTAACGTCCAACTTGAAAGTAATGATTTTCAATCCCGACGGGATCAATAAGGCTTCAACTTTTTTTCAACAAAAAAGTTGTTTCCTCACACTTCAACCACATGGAAAAAAAATATTCTAGTCAGGTCCTATACTCATACAGTGTTAGGGGAAACCAATCTCCTCACTGATTGCCCTCACTAATTTAATGGCGCTCGTGATGAGTTGTGCACCTTTTACCATTTCATCTCTTGATCAATAACTTACAACGGCAAGGACGGGCCGAAACATCCTGACGTTTAAACCAAGGATGAAGCCGTAAATATACACGGACGACATCGAAGCCATCGCCAGTAACTTTGGACATGACACATATATTTTTACATCACAAGTGATAAAAGCAACTGAACTCCTATTAAGGAATTTAACTGACATGTCCCTGAAAAATCCCAGCAGGACGTAATGACGCCCACTGTCTTTGTTTTACATTTATATTTGTGGGCAATTTGCATTTGCATGCCCACACTCTGCATACCAGTAAAAATGGTGCAATATATTACAAGAGCATTGCAATAAATCCCACCCCCTTGCTCCCTGATGATGGTTTTGACTGAAGTCATTTGAGAGTGCTGCTGATTAATCTGACGATCATTTCCTTATTTTGACAATCCGACGGTGGGTCGTGCCAAGAGGTTTCTGCAAATGTCGAAGGGGCAAAGTTGCTTATGTAAGGCAGTACTTGTCATGCAAGATGCAGACATGAGGATTTCTTCAAACCCGCAGTCATGAATACGAAATATCTGTATATAGACGCTGTAGGCATTGAACTAACGTGCATATAATAGATTTATTTCATCGTGAGTCCTTGTCATTGTACAAAATGATTGACGGTTGAGCCTGAAGATCTCAAACAATATGAAAGCAATTGCTGCAACGAAATCTGATTTCTAAAGATGTATTTAAAGGCATAAAGCCTCCATCCTAATTGCATACTAAATTTGCCAATGTATGCAAACAAAGGTTGTTTTGCGACAGCTTCGATTAAAAGTCATCGGGTTGAAACCTAGAGACTGAAGGCTTCAGAATGTGGGGAGATTTAAATATGGATGGAAAATATCAAAGAGCATAAAGAATCACATGGCACAGTCAGACAGAAATGTCTGCTGCTTTTCAAATGCTTTTTACTTTCTCAAAGTTCAGTTAAACTTTTAATACATTTGTCTCCTCTGCTCTTTAAAATTGTATTTTATCTGTAAAATCTGCTCATCGTCTACCTGCCCGGCACTAATCTCAATTAATCTGCTAGAGTTAAATTGACCTAAAGACTTTCGTTTCACCAATTTGACCCGCTTGTTGAGCCAGAAAAGCTGTCAAGCCATGAATTTAAAAAAAAAAAAAAAAAAAAAAGGAAAAACGTATTTCAAAACATTTTCGACCGAGGGAAGCAGTAAACGTCTCAAGCCAGGCAAGGGTAGCCCGCAAAGTCAAGCGTCTCCAACTCAGCGGGAACCTGATTGGGCCGATAGCACAGTGAGTTGCGGGAATAGGGAGGCTATTAGGTGATTGGTGCTTCATTTAAGAAATCACTTACGCCCGAGGCTCCCCGACACTCGAGGGGCTCTCTGTGCAAATTAAAGCCACATTAAAAGTGCAGAGTACCAAAGAGCCACTGGACTCCCAGCTTGATGACATGGGCAGAGATATTTTGGTCTTTTTTGGGCCGAGTATCCTAGAGGATTCAGCTGAATTCCATGTTGAACTCACAAATGATGTTCTTATTTCTTGTTGTCTGTGTTTAGTTCATTCAAAAAGGTGAGACGGTGTTCACTCAAAGTCAATCACTGAGCGCGACCACCACCAGCAGTGCTGCATTTCTATAACCACACAATTAGAATATTTATGAGCAGTCCCGCTGATGGAAATGTTATTTTGCCTCACCCTACCACTCCCTCTCTCCCATTTAGGCTTATTCCGCTGTATCTCACCAGCACATGCAATGATGTGAATATTAACGGCTGATTCTTATCGATATGTGGATTAAAGACATAGTGTATAATGGGCAAAGTCTGCTGTGCCCCCTCCCCAAGGGCCATGATGATAGTGAGCATAAGATTGTGAGTGGGGGGGTGTGGGGTATGGCAACAAATATTCTCCCGCCTTGTCATCATAATAATACAGTCTGTGAGCCAAGCCTCAATCATTTTAACCGGAAGTTTACATCTGGTGATTTATTGACGGTATCTCGCACTTACCGGGCTAAGAATGATCTTGCCACGGGGGATACCACCATCCTCCAGATATATGAGAAGCTTTTGCACGCCATTTGTTTGGGGGGGAAAAAAACATAATTATACAATATATTCAGTCTGCAATGTACTGTATATAAAAGACCAGTGTGGACTTTCAGGTTTTGTGAGTTCATGCTGATGGCGGATAGCATTGGAATGATGACACTGAAAAGTAATTTTGTCTCGAGGCTATGGGAAATCACGGCATGTATTCCAAGTCAAATAAATACTAGTGGGAGAACAGGAAGAACGGAGCAGGAGATCAGCAGGCAGATTGATGCAGTGGATACTGTTAACTAATATCGTCTGTCATGATGTTGCAGAGCCAAAATCGGTTCATCTACCTTCCCAAGCCTCATTGTGGCTCATGATGGAAAGAACAAGACGATGGATACAAGTGATGAAATGAGCTTCCATCACAGGATGTTCAAGTGAGAGGCTCGGTCATCGAGGGGAGGGGGGAATCTACGCTACTATACTTCTGCATTGTGATGAGCCACGAGGCGGCTTGGGCTCTTGGTTAAGATGTCTCCTGGTCGCCATCCTGGTGAGGTGCTCCAGGGATGTCTCACTGGAAAGAATCCCTGAGAATGACCCAGGACATAATCGAGACACTTTATCCTCCGGCTGTACTGGGAACACCTCTGAATCCCCCTCCTCCCTGGATGGGCTGGACGAAGTGGCTGGGGAGAGGAAAGTCTGGACTTCTCTAATTAAGATGCTGCCTCTGCCACCCTAATGGATGGTTGCAAGAATGGGACCAACTCTCCCTCCTCCAAGGCCTTTTGTACACCATTATTGATTCCTAACATATTTCTATAAATGTATTGTATTTAGGATTAAAGCATTATTTGCTGCACCATGACCTTAAGACTTCAAGGACAGAGCGTTAAAAAAAAAAAAAAAAAAAAGTTGGATTTTTGAGATTGCATAACGCCGTTCTTGACACTCCATCTTCCACGCAAGGTTCTACAGAAGGGGCCAAACATGGAAACTTCATACCATCAACTATTCGTCAAACTATTAGTCTAATTACTGTGTCCTACATTCGCCATTCTCCATCAAGCAATTACTCATGCTCGGGCGAGCGTCCATTCCTTTCAAAGCTTTTATGCTCACTTTGCCACCCTGGTGTGCAAACCTGGCAGCCACTGCGACACATAATCACGGGGAAAATGAGCGTGAATAAATGCATAAACAAAGGGAACACAAAGCTAAGAAAAAAAAGCGGTAGCTTGTCTGAAACCCATTAGGGCATCAATTGACAGACATCAGCATCTCAAAGTTAAAGCTCAACTAATGTCACAGATCCAAAGACAAGCCTCGTAAAGTGAACTTTGCAGTGACTTGCAAGGAGGCCACAGGCAGTGCAGCCACACACAGCATGACTCACGCGTTAAAACCGCAGTTTGAGCATCCACCACTAATTGAACAAGTTCTTCCTTGCGGGCAACCAAGGAGCCGGCAAGCGCAGAACATCCACGAGACGACGGATGAAGCCGCGCAGATAATTACAATCACCTGGTGCAGCAGGTGTGGCGCCACGCCCGACTCGATTAGATTCCGTCCTGATGCCATTAAAACGATGTGGGGCTTCACATCCTGAGGCAGGACAAGCCTGGCGCAACTCACACTCACTCAGGCGCAACAGTAATCGATAGTCATTACACAGCGCAAGTGCGCAGCATTCCAAAGTTGGAAGTTTCAACTATTTTGGAAAAGGGCGCACAGGAATCCCCCCCATAGACTCTCAGTGTTGAAAAACACCTTTAGTCTTAGCGGGAGAAGAAAACACTGAAAAACAAGTCGGAATGAAAAATTGATGATGCTCAGAGAGATCACATGCCTTAAATGTCACGAATGTAATATGGACACAGATGAATGCATCAATCATGAACCGGGGAAGGGGGTGCAAGCGGTGTTACGTGAAATCGATACAGGAAACAAACAAAATGTCACGTGCGATGGGAAACGGAGACAAATCACAACAGTGTGATGAAAATGGTAGCTATTGTTTGACCAGCACATACTCAAAATGTTGAACCCCATTTTTACTTGTTTAAGTTTGTCATGACTCGAGTCATGCAGGAGTAATGCTTGGGTCTTGTCTCATGTCTGGGGTAACGCCTGGGTTAAGTTTGACTAGAGTTCATGACCGTGCGCCAGAGTGTCTGTTTTAGTATTGATGTAACAGCATCCAGTTTCAACTAGTTTTAGGCTATATGATGTCTGGACTATGTGATGTCAGGAATCTTTAATGCTATGTGATGTCTAGGACGATCTGTAATACTATGTGATGTATATGATGTCAAGAATCTGTAATCGCATTACGGGGTCAACAGCCAATCAGAGAATTCCATGTCAGTACTGGTACTCACATGTCTAGGGAGAGATTGAGATTGATTGACTGTCTATAAAAGGGTCTGAGAATTGTGTGTTTTGCCGGATTATTGCTCACTGTTTTGCTGTGCTTCTTCGCTGCCCAAGGGGGGCTTGGCGTGTCGTGATTCGCGATGCATCCTCGTTGTTTTTAGTTTAGTCAAGTTATGTAAATATATAGTTAAAAACTTATTTGTGTCTGCATTTTGGGATCCAACCATTCAGCACACAACAAAGTTGGCTGAAGATTGAAACAAGAGCTGCAACCCTTTTCAATGAGATCCCTTATACAGTTGACCAACAAACTAGCAACAGGCAAATGACCAGGACGCTATCAATTCCCTAGGGCAGTTAGTAGGTAACTTGGTCCAGAAGACTGCTGCGACCGCTCAATTCCAGAGTGAATAGTTGACATTGGACTAAAGCGCTGAAATGTTCACTTCCTATTTGCTAGTCAACAACTAATTTTAATTATGTTCAGGAGATGTACCTGCAAATGCACTCCCATGCGCCATACAGACCATCAGGTGCCTCTTCGCGCTCATCTCACCCCGTTAAGAGTTGCCATTGAATTTTACCTGTGCGAGGCATCCAAAAGGAGTGCTTGTAGGACAGCAAACAACTCACCGTTCGTGCGAAAAATGATCTATTTGCACAAACACGAGACATTGTGACAGCCAAATCTAAAACCTCTTGGGCAATTCCTTCCGTAAATGGAGAGTCGATCCTTCAGTGCCTCAGCACACATCGCAATTTGTTTTATCTTCTGCCACACACGAAAGCATGGATGTATACACACTCTATTCACCCTGGAACAACGGCGTTCCCTACTTTAGGGAGCAGACAGTCAGCAGTGTAATTACAGCCTGTGTCCTTGCTCTCCTAAGCATCCCAAATGTCCCTGTATGGCATAGTTCTTTGGCAATATGATACATTTGGGATTTAGTAGGATTTGGCATAAAAAAAGAAAAAAAAATCAGACTGGAATTTCTAAAATAAGATATCAATGATATTCCCTACCATCCAAACATAATTGTGGATTATACATGGACTGTCATGTTTTGTGCTTACATTTCTGTTAAAATATGTTCAACTCAATTCTTTCAAAAATGTTAAAAAATAAGACGGTTGACAATGACAGACAATCACATTGACAAAGAACGGTGCATCAGGATATTTTATATTTTTGCTAAATAAAGGCAGAGACCTTTCTTTCGTCTCATGCAGACTGTACAAACCAACTGCGATTTTGTAAAATGGCGGACAGTTTGCGTCACACATCCACACAAATGTGTTTAAATGAAAAACGTTGAGGATCACAAGGCAGTAAGGACGAATGCTTCTGGGAAATGAGAGGAAGAACAAGTTTTATAACCTTCCAAATGTTATTTATAACCTCAACTGCGGATGTTGGAGATGATAAAAGCTCAGTAAACGACAGCGACAGCCTTGAGAAGGTTGTTGCCATTCAGCGGACAGTGACAAAGCCTTCAGAATCTTTGCTCAAATGTCAGGTTAAGGGAGTGCACAGATGGATGAAAAAGCACATAAAAATCACAGCGTGCGTCTGTTACAAAAAGGCTCACACTCAAGTTAATACCAAGAGAACTTGCTTCACACCACCTGCTTCCACCCCCTTCTCTCTTTGCTTCGGCGAGGTTTTTGGCTGCCAAATGTGAATTTCAGTCCAGGAAAAAGTGTTTTAGCATTCACACAAAGGTAACGTGCGTAATGCAGATGTAACTGTGTGGATACTTACATAAAGTGATGCAATTGGATTACAGTGAGATTCTCCATGTAAGACTTTGCAAATCCACGCACCTGATTGAATTTGTTTTTGTTTGCAAGTGGTTGGACGAGCGGGCGAGACGGCGTTTCATGCTTGTGGCGTAGCCAGGAAGGCTGCCTGAACATTTGGCATCGTTTGATGTTCCGATGGCTAATCATTAATGAAATGGCTCAAAGAATACAATTTGTTCCATAAGAAAATACAAGCTCGCCACAATAACAAGTGCACAACTAAGGGCTAGGGTTAGGAATTACTCAAGCACTTTGTACGCTTGTTTACTTACTTATTTTCAAAATAACGGCTTATTGGATATAACAGGTGCTAACATGCACACGCACGTACACGCACACACACACACACACACTATTTACCTGTGGAATCATCATAGCCATTCACCAGACTGTAAAACTCGTTCATGCCACCAATAAAGTGAATTGTGTGTTCGCAAGCACAGATTGCTCTAAGTACAAGGCTGCTTGCGTGCTCTACTAGCCATTTCTGCTATTGATTTTTCTGGTTTGGATCAATAAATACATCTTTTCGCCCTCTTAAAGTGATTGGAAATTGATTAAACCGGATGATGATTGGTTTGCTGCTCCAGCAGAGGTATGAGTAAATTGTATAAAGTGCATATTTGTGGAAATTAAACAAGCCGATCGTATTAAATGATCATCATGGATTTTTGCCCCAAAAAAATAATGGATGTCATTGCCATAAAATCACAAAGGTAGATACTGTTAAATGTATTTTAAAACATCAAAACTAATAACACTATCTCATCCATCTTCATGCATTCATTTTTGAATGCCATTTATCGGAAAAGTATTCTGTGCAACAGACTCAGAGGGCGAAGTGAACGTAGTGGCATCTTTCGGTGGTGATGACTGAGGCTATAAGTTCCTGACGCCCTCAAGCATGCAACCCATCAGCGCATTCGCTCCAGAGATGTTTGTGTGGAGGTGTCCTGACTCGGGAAGGTCAAGCATTTTGGCAGGTGGCTACGAATGAGAAGCTTGCTGGGAATATTGATTGACAACGTTTACAGCATAGAGCCACGTTATTATCTCCCCGCCCCCCTTATCTAAAAGAAAATGGATCTGATATGGCTGCATAATACCGAGTGGCTTTCATGTCAGAAAAACGTGTCAATAATCTCATGATGCTAAATGTTATCCACCAAATACTATTTCAACATAAGCTGGTATGCAAGATGAATTGTGGAAAAATAGGTACAAACTGAATGGACATGGAACTTTGGAGGTGACTGGATGAGTTTGTTCATGTACAACCTCTGATTACATGCGTGTGAATAGTGCTTTTAAGCAAAATAGCCTAAAACGCTACAATTCACAGACTATTACAAAATGTGTTTTACTAGTGTAGCCTTTGCTTTTATCAGCTGAACTTATTCCACGACAGCATGACCATGACTCAGTAAAAAAAAAAAAAAAAAAAAAAAAAAAAAAAGACTGTGGATGTATTTTCAAATAACACTGTTTCTCTTCCAAGTGATGAACTTATTCAATTCCTGGGCCAATGTGGCAGCGACAAATGACCGCCATTACGGTGCCAGGCTCTCTTTGCACTTTGGCCTCCTCCTTCTCGCACTGTGATCACGCCGGGCATTCATCAGCAGGAAGATGAGACCCATTCAAGGAGGCGCTGATCATTAGAGCTACTCGCAAAAAGAAATCATAAGTTCCTAATAGAGCTAGTGACCCGGAAAAGTTCATTCTATAATTCCGCACAGACGGGGGACAAAAAATACAGATGGAACGAGATGAGAAGAGTCCCTGCAGACACAACAAGGTCAAAGTGCTGACACAGATCAACAACTGTGGTGTATTTCCAAAATGTCAACATCTTTCATGTGTGAAGTTTGAAGGACCAAAAGGCCTTCGATACCTCAGAGAGGCATCAAAAGGAAAAATCAGAGATGGAGCAAATTGGATTGCGAGCAGAAGTTGGGAAGAAATTGCAAAGCAAAAGGTTGTGGAAATGCAAGAAGACCTTCATAAGCTAAACTCGGGATTCCAGAAAATGTCACTGACCTTACACCATTCAAACTTTACTGATTTCCCATCCATTTTTTAAGGTAATATTACAAGTCTGTCTCCTTTATCAGTAAGGTTCTTGTTTGACACCAATCGCCTCTAAAATATCAGATTATGAAAAAACATTCATTGACCAATCAAGAGCTTTGACCAAAGCAGCCGGGGCAAATTTAAGTCAACGCTTTGTTATAGAAACTGTTGAGAAAAAGGAAGTGAGCTTCAAAATACAGTACAGTTGCACTGACCAAACGCTATGTGATTAGCAGCAGGTTTATTTCGCTTTTCTTTGGCGCAAAATGTGAGGCGATGATAGCAACTTTTATCACATCTCGGCGCAGAGGCACTATGATAAAACTTTACTTGTCTCCTTGTGACTTTTCACATGCCATCTGGTTTTAGCAAAAGCAAATGATGTGAGAATAATGGCTCTGCTGGAGATGGGGCGCCACTAATTTCCCACCTGTGGATGCACACATGGAACGTGAGCGGCAAACACGGCTGATGAAAGGAGCGACTCCGAACTACTGGTGGGTGGATTGGGTGACAGAAACTCTCAGAGGAATATGGAAAAAGTGAAGAAAAAAAAAAAAACATGTGGGCGGTGGGAAATAAAAGGTCAACATGAGTTCAGAGACGAGGCCGCGGAGAGTGGCAGTTAGTTGGTCTTGAACAGGTGGGCTTTCCCTGGGATTGCGGCGCAGGGGCACGTCGGATGATGTGCCCGCCCGGGCTTGGTTTGTGCATATGTTCACGTAAAGTTGGGGGGGTTGGGTGGGGGGGGGGGGGGGGGGGGGCGTTATGGAACCCAACAAAGATGGAAAAGGATTTATGGGATTAGCAGATAGGCCGACGAGAGGATAGAGAAACATATTGAGGCAGTCACCTGGATGAATAAATCAGATATTATGAAGTACATTGTCATTTTTAATCTCCCATCCATCGACTGTTACGCCATCTTTGATAAATATAGCCGCTAATCTAGTCCCTTCAGCTCTTTTGCTCGTTCCCTGTTTCTTTAATCCACATTGTCTCATAAGTCAGCCTGCATTGTTGCACGTGGGTATATTTTAGAGGCATAACGGCGACGGGGCTGACAAGCGATGGGAAATAAATGGCAACAAGCGAGCGGAGATAGCGCAGTGATGGAGAATTAAGGAGCCTTTGTGGGTGTAATGCCTGAGCACGCCGGCAAACTCACTCATTTTACACGACTGGCCTTTTCAAGCTTTATCACCTCCTCTGCGACTTCCTTTCATATGCCTATTTTATTGGGCGAATTCGCATTTTGCGCCGCTTTGGAGGGCTTACGAAATGCCGGTACGACTTTCAGGGGGAAAATCATTAAGTGGCTTTTTGATAATGTCAAAGGGGGAAAAAAAAAGGCACCTCCTACTTGCTCAGGGTTTATATATACTTCCTGACCAAGTGAGCTGTGACCTACATTCAACAGGTTTCTGAATTTAACATGGAGACCTCATCCGTCATTGTCTGGAGAAGAAGCAGCAACATCCTGATGAAGGCCGATGCGCCGACAAGCGTTGAGGCTTTTTATGTTTAGGTTCGAACAATATAAAGTTTTTTTTTTTTGTTTTTTTTTACATTTATATTCTCCAACTGAGTGTCTGAATGTGGAATTCTTGAGAATTCTTGTGAATTGTGACTGCCAGAGCTACAACGAGAAAACTGTAAGAAAGCAGACAGCCAAGACTAAAAAGTGTGCACCAACTACGTACCATACTAACAAACAAGATGTACTGGAAGTTAAGTTGCGAATTGCGAGTGCTCCAGCACTGACGAGAAATTTGCAAGGAAGTGTCCTTAGCAATACTGGAATAGAACAAGCTGTCTGGCTGGTTAGTGTCAGGAAACAAATTGCATACCACAGCGGTGAAGCAAACTGTCAAGCTTTGGGACGTTTTTGCTTAGCAGTGATGAATGAAGAGGGTCAGCTGAGAATTGTGACGGCTTGAGCACTGAGGAGGATGTAAGGAAGACAAGAGCAGAATATATCGAAGTGAATGCTTAAGTTGGCAATAATAACCATCAAATTAAAATTTTAAAGGCCAGGTACTTTTTTTTTTTTTCTTTTCTACACATGACTACTAATGAAAATACTCCATTAAATAAAAGGTGACCATATTATTTTCTGATCAAGCGCCAGCACTGATCGTAACTGCAATAATTCACCCTCTTAAAGCGTATGTGTGGTCACTTTGCAGAACACGCTGCATTGCATCGACGTGAAGTAGGTGTCCCTGGTCGAGTGACTCTCAGCATCTGTTTGTCTGTCCCCTGATGATCTGCCAGCTGTACCTGCGACGAGATTAGCCTGCTAATGCTAATAGGCTCCCTTTTGTCGGAAACAACGTGAAACCATCTGGCTCGATTCCTCAGCTGGTCAACAGTGTGGAATATCGTAAAAAAGCCTGCGTTGGCGTTTTCATTGCGGCGCCCAGGCGGTTGCACACAATCTCGTGGGCGTCGACCGGCTACACTAGTCGAAAATAAAAATGCATACATAAAACGGTGCATTGACATTACAGCCCGTCTTGTTTTCTCTTTGTCAAGCATTTGACTCTGTACATTGACAATTGTTTCACGCCTCTGGCAAGCTGCGTGGTCAAAGGGCGCTACTATGCACCACTTGAGGAATCTGCAGACATGAATTAATTTCTCTAAGCTTGTTTCCGAATATTTTGGCAGGCGGGTAAGCGGTATGGACTAAAACACACAAAAAGTGTCATAAAGACTGAATGAGACTCGTGCAACGAGCTGAATTACTTGGAAGGCTTTGATTGACAGAGCTAATATCCATGTCAAACGGCGCGCTGCGGTGGCCTGATGGCAAAGCTGTGGGCCGCAACAACAGCAAGCCTTATAAAATGAACATAAGCAAGGAAAGGACAGGAGGAAATGAAAACAAGCGAAGGACACACGGGGAGTGAACGGTAACAGGAAACGCCAAACATGACATCATGACATGTTTTGCATTTAATGCTAGCTGACCCGGTGGCTCTCACCGGGGTGCGAGGCAGAATCCACGCAGCACCCGGAGGCAATCAGCGGATGCGTTCTAACTAAGGTCAACTCCAAAGGTACAAGCACGAGAGGCATAAAGGAGACAGCCAAATCCCCCCCAGCCCCACATCAGATGGAATTAAAAATGCAAAAGCAGGCGCTATACATCCACGCCCAAGGCTTAGCTTTAGCATATACTCAACCAGCTCCAGGCAGGAAAAGAGGACAAAAGACAAGATAACAAAGGGAATTGGTAATATGGAGTCGCATCATAATCGGCTTTCATGTGAAGTCATATTTCGAGTTTGCTGCCTAAACGAGCTGCCGTATGAATCTAAAAAATTTGGATCAAAATAGTGTGTCAGAACAGTTCCAGGACTGTGTGACGAAAGAAAGGATGATTTCAAATCTAAAAGTGCAAGCCAACATTTTCACACTTCCTCAGCTTTCTCCACTATGCCTTCATATACTCATGGAATGATTTATTTAATTATTTTATTTTCTTTGCTTTCTCCCCTCCACAGCTCCATCAACACAACCATCTTGATGTCGTTCATGTCTTCAAATCAGGTCTCCATGATGACCCCATTGTGACATTGTCCTGCCACAACTCTCGCTCCGGAGCCAAACAAATGCCGCAGGATCTTTTTGTCAAAGTGCTGGTTGATTGCATGGCCCACACTGAAGTAGAAAATTCATACTTGTATGAAATCAATCTTTTGTCACCAAGTCCTAGGACTTTTCTGATATCTTGTGTCCAATTTTGTCAACCATTTAGAGTTTTGTCAATGTCAGTTAAATTATGTTGTTGTTGAAACGTCTCAGAGGACTGGTGGCATGCTTGCATGGACGGCAGAAGGCCGCTTCCAACTACTTTGCAGCCATTTAAAATATACACATTTTGTCACCCATGTGAACATTTGTCCATATCAAGTCGAGTCATTCCACACTACACGGACAGCCAAGGGCACAATTTATTCAGGCCTAACTATCCTGCTGCCTAAAGGGGCTGCAGGTACATGTATGTCTTGGTATGTTCTGGAGTTGGTTGGATCCCAAAGCGCAGACACAAATAAGATTTTTACTATTTATTCACATAACTTGACTAGATGAGAAACGAGAGTTGCACAGAGGAACAGTGGTAATAATCCGACAAACACACACACTTCTCAGACAGCAACTACAAAAAAGTAAATCGATCTGATTGGTTGTGACTAAGTAAAGGATTCAAGATTGACATCACATAACATCACATAGCCTAAAACCAGTTGAAACTAGATGCTGTTACATCAGTTCAAAACTGACACCTGTTACCTCAGTACATAACAGACACTTGACCTCACGGTCATGAACCCAAACTTAACAGGTCATGAACTCAAACGTGACTGACATGACATATCTGGCCATTAATAGCAGGGAATTTTGGCCAAATATAAAACCATACTATACATTCAGTTGAAATTTATTCAGTTGCGGCACTAATGAGGCTGACAAGCCCTCTGACATTGTACAATATTTATAGATTTAAAGTTGTAGCTCTCTTTTATTACTCTGCATGGAGGAGCATACAAATACTTCTCACCTGGTAATGAACTTGACTCCAAACTAAGTTCTCCTAGTTTAAATTACAAGCCAGACGAAAAAGACGACAACCGCAGCGTGACAGCAAAAAGACGTATGTAGAGCGTGTACGCAACGACGGGGGAATAATTCATGGGCTCAGATTGTGGGCTTGGAGAGCCGCCCGCGATGCTGCGTGCATTATGTTAGCAGGCCGTGGGCACATAAATCACAGCGGCGTGCGCAGCGGAAAGCAGTCGCCCAGGCTGCGACTCACAAAGTACCTGTTTATAGGGAATGACAGTAAAACTCGGCATCCGCCACCACCAGACGAGCACTAAGCGGCTTAATGTCAGCGCAGAACACTGGAGAACAGAGCGGGAGCTTGATAAGGGAGTGGATGGATGGATGGATGCATGGACGGATGGGCAGGGAATTAAACTAGAAAAGGATGGACAAGTGTGAGTGTGTGTATGTGAGAGGTAGGAAAAAAAAAAAACTTGGTGACAGGCTGAAGTCACCTTCCTGCCTTGCTTTAATCCACTGGCGCATAATCCGGGTAGCGGAGTAGGAAAATATAGATTACACAATAAATGCTTGAGCTAAACATGACAAGATAAATTTCTTGCTTACATGGCACCATTCGACTAAAGCAAACAGTGCAATGTACAAAGTGGAAGCGATACAACAACAAACATGAACCCCTTTTTTCCCCCACTTGGATTACACTTATTCATGTGCTGATTTATAACACCATTATCTAATACAGTACATTGTATTTTATTATATTCCATTGATTTGTTATAGAGATTTTTTTTAACCTGCGTAGATAAGGGTAATTATAATATTTAATACTGGAAAAGTGGGATTGTAGTTAAGGTAAGCCATTTTAACTCATTTGCTCCCAAAAACATAAACACGTTCTATTTTAAATATTACCATGGTCCCAAAGACGTATTTATTTATATTTTTTATGTTTTGTTTTGTTTTTTTGTTAATGCTGGAGCATACAGAAGGCTTTGATGCAGCCTCTGAACAGAAGAGAATGCCTGAAGCAATGGTAGTTATTACAAAAACGGTCAGCAGTTGGCAGCAGAGTATAAGAGATCAGCCAGGTCCATGTTGAAAACGAGCTCTTTCCCCGACTGTTTTAAACAGATTTGCGAATAATAATTAAACTTGGCTATCTTCGAATGCTAATTACTGCAAAATGGAAACAGATAGAACTATACTTTTTTCCCTGATGTAAGAAGAGACTAATTTTTCTTTTGGTACGTGCCATTTTTTTTTATAGTAATAGAAGACAATATTGAATAAGCGGTCAAGAAAGTGGATGGATGGATGGATGGATGGATGGATGACAATATTCTGTGGACCTTGTAAAAATCAGTCAAAATCCAGTAAAATAGCTGGGAGCGAAGGGGGTTGCTTCAGTGAAAATGGCTGGGAGTGAATGAGTTAAACTAAAAAGAAAAACTTGTAAAGTGGAAGTAAGCAAGTCCAACCGGAATTCAACTGTAGGCCTACTGCCTGACGCACTCCTTTTATGGGACACTGAATAACCGAACGACCCATTTGAACAATGCTTTGAGTTTGCGAACGGGGCACATTTCCAAATGCAAACACGATAACGGAATGGGGATTTTGTGTGCAAGTCCGAGCTCGACTTTTCTTGGTCTCGTTTTTTTTTTTGTGTGTGCGTGTCAAACAAATCCCCCCCTAAAAACATGATTTATAACCCGGAATGATTTATACCCCCCCCCCCCCCCCAAAAAAAAAAAAAAAACAAAAAAAAAAAAACACGGAATTGTAAAGATGTAAGGAATTGTAAAGATGTTTATAAAAAAAAAAAAAAAAAAAAATAAAAAAAAAAGATTCAGGTTGGGTGCACTTAAAAGGGGTGGGTTTGATGCATTGCTTAGGAATTTACAGTAAGTTTCTACAGAAACTTTTGCCCCCTAGGTGCATTACTATGGCGTGATGCACCTTCCGGGCCTTGTTAGCGCAAGTCTGGAAATCCGTAATTGAAAGTGTCAGAGAACGGGCTGTGCGCTGCTGGGGGGTTGAGAGTGGTGCGGCAGGGGATGCTGATTGCGAGTCGGAGGAGGTGAAAAACAAGAGGCAGAAGGCAGCGTTACCCTTTTGACACCAAATTGGCGTCCCGTCCCGCGAGAGTTTGGAAGATTCTTACCTCTTCACAAGTCTCCAAGCGGTCCCCCTCCCAGAGGTGAAGGCGTAATGAAGACGAATGCGGGGAATCCATTTGCGCTATCTTTCCTCCATCTGGCCTAGACTCGACTCTGCGCCGCAATTATCACCGCAGCCAGAAGAGAACTACCCCAGAGCCGAACGCTTGCATCTCGTAGGGCAGCAACGGGATGCCTGACACACAAGGATAAATTCAGATGACAAGAATGAAGTGGGAATATGATTATTATTAGTATGCACATTTTTTAGCAAGAGCTTGGGGGGCTATTTCTCCTGTAACACGTTTAGACAGCAAAACTATCTTTGATTTCTACTTCAATGCGTCCAAGTAGACAACTCTGTGTTCCTACCTAAATACAGTGCTGCAGTATTTTTTTATGTTCAAATGTTTCATTTCAATTTTTTTTTTTTTTTTTTACTGCTCCCCGTCGAGGCAGAAAAGGTTTGAGTTGGAGCTAAACAAAGTATTGCAATATTAACTAACTGGTTTTTCAGTTCAAAATGGCACCACACCTAACATTTTTAAGCCTGCTACCCATCAAGGCAGAAAACTGTGTTGGACCTAAATACAGAGCGAATATTTAAAAGTTTTAAGTTTAAACTCTGTGTGCCCTGCGATTGGCTGGCAACCAGTCCAGGGTGTACCCTGCCTACTGCCCAGAGCCAGCTGAGATAGGCTCCAGCATCCCCCGCGACCCGTGTGAGGAATAAGTGGTCACGAAAATGGATGGATGGATGGATGGAAGTTTAAACTCCTTGCACAGCAAATGCTTCCTTGACTTCTTCTGCAACATTTTTAAGCAGAAAATTTGGCAAAAACATGGCACCACAACTAACATTATTTTTCTACTGCAACCCATCTAGGCAGAAAACCTGACTGAAGAGGGAACATCCTCTGCTGAATGCTGACATGTCGTGAAATCAATTAAGCCCCTGTTGCTTAGAGGCATGGTGCTTAATCAATATACGGCAACTGTGTCAATTTACATTTCAGTCACCAAACTGATCAATAATGCATTACTGATGATACACAATTCAAAATTTTCTCAACTGCAGAATGCAAAAAGTGTCATGCCATCTGTCAGAGATAAATTCAGGTAGCCAAAAAGCTCACGTCTGGTACTTGTTGACTGGACAGAAAGAGAAAGCAAAACTGGCCGGCGGCCAGGCGCACGCTAGATACAAGCTGCCACATTCTGATGTTTCTTTGGCGCCGACTGCTTATTGACTACAAGGCTCTCCGGCTCAGATTAGTGTGATGCTAACAATTAAGGGCACGGTAATGCACTGCCAGGGGGTCTGCTGAGACCACAAGGCCTCAAGAGGAGGAACCTCACAGTGGCCCGTGCATGCATGGCGGGGGAGTTGATCAAGAGGTTTGCCGAGGTTGTTTGTCAGGGGAGAGGGGAAAAAAAAAAAAGACTTAATTAAGTAGGAAAGAAAGCAAGCGAGTTCATTATTTACTAATTGCTTGGCAGTACGCAGGCTACAGGCTACATTCATTATCCTCGAGCGGGGAGAAAATTGAGAGCCAGAGGAGATTTGAACTCTCCAGTATGGAAGAGCTGCAATACTTGGGACAAACAACGTTGACATTAATCAAGGTCAAATTGACCTACAATAAATACTGATGTACCTTCACCGTCATTTTCCGGCCATGCAAAAGGGTATAACTATAAACGTAAACCCCATTTAGAATTGTCTGTCTAGTCTATTCAGTTCAAATTTGATAACAGTTGCACAAATGCTAGGAGAAGTCATTTTAAAGGTCCCCTGAAATTGGCCAAAATGACCCCAGAATTGCGGCTAAAAGCCAAAATGGCTGTGTAGGAATAATTGTAAATAATAAGTTATACATTTGCTGCAATGAAGAACTGCTTCTGCTTCCAATGAAGAATGGTTTGCTTCGCACTCACATTCACATAGCCTAGCCATATATGTTATCTTATCATATATTTGCTTTAATGAAGAACTGCTTCTGCTTGCAATGAAGACCACTTTGCTTGCAAAGAAGAATTGCTTCAGCTTGCAATGAAGAATGCCTTGCTCTATTCCCACTCACATTCGCATAGCCTGGCTATTTGAAGGTGACTCAAAAGCTGAAGAACCACAACATTAACGCAGCAGAATGGTTCGAGCCAGTCTGCTGAGGTCGCTTGTTTTCTGTTAAGAAATGATTGCAAACTTGACCACACATGTATTTAGCAACCTTCCACTCACATGCACAACACATAGACAAATAAGTACACTGTGTTCCAACTATGCCCTGCATTTGCATTTTAGGGTTGGAACACCCATATAACTAGGGGCGTGGAAAGGGCGTGGAAAACCAAATAAATAGAGAGGGTGAGGAGAGGAATCTTCAGAGAGTGCAGGAGTGAATTGTATCAGTCAGTTCCTCTCCTCGCGAGCCCTGAACTGAGTGTCCTCTCTCCTTTTTGTGTCGTGTTTAATAGTGTCAAACAGGTAACCCTGACAGGCTGACTTCATCCATGTTTTTTTTTTTTTTATTGTACATTGACTTGTAGTTTTTTTTAAATGCAGTAATTGAAAATTGTTAAAAGGTATTCTGTAGAATTTTATAAGCTATTGGTCAAGAGTGTGCACAGATTCAGCAGCAGAGTCAAGTGACTCACCTGTGGCACCTGTAGTGACGGACACGGTCTACCAGCATGGAGGACCCCCCCCCCCCCAACGGTACACGTGACGTCCACAGACAGCAGGCATGCACTGATGCATCACAGCGGTCGCGGTCTCCGAAAGAGGGCACCGGCTATCTTGGCCTGGGGGGGGACTTCTCTGTGGCTGTGTCAGCATGAAAGACATTTCAGTCAAATGTCAAGCACGGGCACATTTGCACACTCGCACGGTTGCGTAATGCGTCCGCTAAAATATTGATCAAGGCCAGGGAGTACTGAGCAGACGCACTGAATGCAGTAATCTTCCTTGTACTAAAGTTAAAGGAAGTACAAGCAAGATGAGCACGGCTCTCTTGTGTATAATGTTTGCTGGATACATTTGCTGACTGGTTTGGTCCTAGGTTGGCTGTACAAGTCTGTACAGTTACTAAAGACTTGATGCTGATGACGGTTTGGACTCCAGAGCAAATGATTCCAAACAGAAGAAAATCAAGTCCTTGCAATTGTGCAGCCCCCTTGATATCGATTGAAGATCATAGAAGAAGAAGCAGCGAGCCCACCCTGCAGTGTTGCACTCGCTCTCTAGTCAGCCAGCACCAATTAGGCTTCTCTACTTGGCACTGTCAGCGCACATCACCCGCTCACCGACAACGTTGCTTATTAAACGGCCTGCAACGACAGGGCGCATAAAGACGGTTTTGCAGGGGGCGCCCCACGACAGCTCCTGGGCCTCGCCGGCAAAATTTAGGTGAGAATGTTCGCGTGTGTGTGCAAACAGTCAGCAATTGAGATCCGTATCTCTGCTGCCCCTCTCAGGAAAAAAGTGGAAAGAGCACGCCACCTTCCTGTCTCTCAATAATGGCCACCTCTCTCCCTGCATTATTTTCATGTTGTCTCCGTCATAGCGCAGTCGCTCTCTCAAGTGAAGGTGCATCCACCTCCCCCTCTTCACACTTGCTGCAGTATGCACGCCCATGGGTGCCGGCTTCCTGCTGTGTGCGGCGCACTCAGCTCATAGAAGCTTGTCAGGAGTACGCAGCGTGCCGGCAAATGCTGAATATAAATGAGGAATTCTTTGTAAAACCAGCTAGGACGCTTGTATAACGAAGCAAGGTCAACGTCTTAGGAAATCACGCTGCAAAATGCACAGGAAGTTGGCGTCATTGGCTTGAATATGGTGTTGGAATTTCTTTTCTTTTTTTTCCCCCCCTTTCTCTTCTCATTCTGATGATGAAGAAGAAGAAGAAGAAGAAGAAGAAGAAGAAGAAGAAGAAGAAATCCGCAAGAAAATGTACAAGATTTTAGCTACATGAAGCTTGGAAGTAGACATTAGCCTTTTCAGAAAACACAGAAAATTTTATAATTATAAAGAGTCAATTTGGAATAAACCGTTTGTGGATTACTAGGACCCAGATGACGAAGAATCTACACACAAAAATTTTTGTATTTTGCATTGACATTGTAATACTTAAAAATATAATTATCATCATCATCATCATCATTATCATTATTATCATTATTAACCCAAATATAGAGTTCCTTCTTCAAATTATTCTAATTAGTTTGGTAAATGAATTATTGTCTAACTTTTCTTCTTCCTGAACATACTCTAAAATTTTCCAGATCTGAAAATGTGGATCTTGAAATTGCTCCATTCCTTTTTCTACTTATGACTAGTCCAGCAATCTTTTTTTTTTTTGGAGGGTTTAACAGTGTTTACTTCATTTAGTGGTCTCGGGGAAAAAAAGCCCCTAAAGCTCTGTCAGTCTTCTCTAGTAGGGAGACCGGGGCTAGTTGTATCACGGGTAAGTTGTCATATTGCAATTTTCTTCTCCACCAGAGGGTGCAACAAAAAAGTGGAATACTAGTTTTCTTCCTATAAATGCTAAGGGGCTGTGTACTGTCTGAGAAGAGAACAGCACATTATGAGCTGACATGAGTGGCAGTTATCCGTTTTGCACAACCCAAAATTTTCAACAGCCTATTCTTTTAAACAGGTGTCGTAAACAGACAAATTCTAGCAACAAATCATGTGGACTCGTTAGAGGAGCGATTCAGGCATCTTGTCATGCCTCAGTCACTGCTCTGTTTTAAGCTAACTTGAAACTAGAGCAAGTATTAGCCAACATGATAGTTTGGGGAAACTTGTCTCAGTCATTTTGGGGTTTATTGTCACATATGCAAAGAATGGGCCAATGAAAAATGCACCTTTGGCAACTCTGTTTACATATGCCAGAATTGTTCTTCCGATGATGAGTCAGAAGAGTGAGGAAATTAGTTTGCTAGGTTTTGTTTCATTGTTTAACAATGGATTTTCCAGTTGCTGGAACTACAGTATGCCCACGTCAGGACTGGCTTAAGTTTCACGATGAACCATCCATCCATCCATCGCTTTATTTTTTTAAATTCAATTTAACTAACCCCTTAGTCTGATTGTAATGAAATTTGGTACGCGTGCTTTTCATGGCCAGACACACAGAAAGCTCCAGAACTGTTGCTTTGAAGAGCACAGGAAGCCAAGCACGATAGTTTGAAGCAGTTTTAGGGCTACTTTGCGCCGTGTGAATTGTTGCCGTCCATAGTCACAAACGAGCAAGATACTGAACCCCAGTTGCTCCTGATCCTGTGTCATCAGTAGGTGAATGATGAGACAGTGGTAAAGCGCTTTGAGTGCCTTGAAGGTAGCAAAGCGGGTGAAAGCCCATTTACTGCCTCCATTTTTTTATTTATTTTTTATTTATTTTTTCCCGGAGCCTCCCAGCCTTGCTGCGGTGAGGTGACAGCCGCATAGCAGAGTGCAGCAGTGGGTCTGGCGTACTTGGAGTTTTAGAGGCATATAAATACGAGACGGAAAAGGAGCTGACTGCGGCGCGCTGAGCACCACAGGGATGCCGGTGGGAGACATGACAGCAGAGCAAGACGGGAGAGAGGGGAAAGTGAGAAAGAGGAGCTTCCTGATGAAGACTTCATTCACCTTGTGACAAACTGAGATCCTCCATTCTTTTTGTTTCTCTCAAGCATATTCAAATGCATTTCATAATATTTATGAGTGGATCCTGAGAGTGTTTTGTTTACAACCCTCTGCAATAACAAATAAGAGAGCCGCACGGCTGCGTGAGTTTAAAGCTGGCTCGGCAGCTTTGTGTTATAAAGCGCCCGGTTGCGATGTGCTGCAGCCCTCATAATGTTTTAAGTCGGACGACTTTGTTTTACAAGGCAAGCGAGCCGTTCCGAGGGCGCCCGTATTATTATTTCCTGCGCTTGCGGCGTCCCAAGTGAGCTCGCCTTGCGCAGCTGAGTAATGGAGATTAGATTGAGATTGTTGAAAAGAATCCACACTTTTAGACAGGTCTTAGAGGATACACCGAAACTAGCCAGGATCGAGCGCCTGCGGGCAGTTGAAGCCAGCGGGAGGTCTCTCCCCCGCGCTCGCCGACATGTTCATTAATTCTCTAATTGGGCTTAATTAGCAATTGGCTAATTAGCAATCTCTACGGTGCTAGGGCCAGCCCGCCATATATCGCTGAGTCATGGAAAGAGCTTGATTGGGAGTCTCTTAGGACGCCAAATATGACGCACACCTTAGCTTAAGATGTAAGGCTGCATTCAAGTCGGCAAGAGTGATAAAATAAGTGCAAATATTTGGACTAATGAGGAATGCAAGTGTAGAATTTGCTTGAAACGATTCTTGGGAACCTGCCGCCCAATAACACTCACGGTTGAGGGCTGAGGTTATTTGCAATTTCATAAAATGTCCATAACACGTACGAGTAAACGTTTTGCATTTGAAAGGTTGCACAATCTTCTGTGACTAAAAATCTAAAAGAATGAACACTTGCGCAAGGTGACTTACTGATAGTGTGGCAACAATTTGACCCAGCCAACTAGAATCCAGCTCTCTACCACGCTGAACTGGATACATGAATTAATTGGTACTAGGTGGTTCACTGACCAGTCCAGGGATTAGTCCATTTTACACTCAAAATCAGATGAGACAGACTCCAACAATGCACCATCCTGAACGGTCTCAGTAGTAGCAAATGAATCAGTAATCAAAATGTATGCCAAGCACAAGATGTTGCCCCAAAAGGGGGGGAGACGCAGCGAGCATATGTTGACTTGATTCCAGAACGTCTCCTCCTCTATCTGTCCTCTTTTTCCTCTCATTCCACCCTCTAATAACAGCGAGCAAGGCGGCGGGGCCAGCGCTGTTATGTAAGCGTGCCCCGGCGGCTCAGAGGGTCTGCTGACAGCACACTTTCTCAGCGTCATTAGCGCGCCTTCGCAGCTGGCTCACAAACGGTCAAGGGGTGGAGGGACTGTAACTTTTCCCATAATGCATCTGCAACAAAGTCAAATTTCTCCCTGTACTGAACTGGAACTTTGCGCAAGGAAGCCCAAACAAAGTCAAGTATAGATAACGGAAAGATGCGACAGTACGTGCAGTCATATCTTGACTTCCCAGACCAAGCTCAATGGACGTCGGATGGCTCCTTCTATTATTCATAGAGGGTCATTCCCCAGTAATCCACAGGAATATTAATCATTCTTTGCAGAGGATGAAGAATATACTGCATGCTTGTGAGTATTGTTATATTACCGTAAAATCTTGCGTATGTATGTGTGTGTGTATATATATTTTTTGTATAATTGTTTTGCTTGTGTACCTTGATAGTAGGAGCAGATAAGTTTGACTTCTTCTGCCCCATTTCTTTTCTTTTAATTAAAGAATGAAATAAATGAATAAATGAAATGAAATGAAATGAAATCAGTGGCTGCGTGTTCCGTCATGTATAGCAATAGCATGAATAATTGCTGATGCTTTTAGCTTGACGGGTTTTGCTGACGGTCTCTACACACGAACAATTTCTGGCAACGAGGTACTTAATTACACAAATTTGTAAACACTACACATTCAATATCAAGTTGGAATGTAAGTACACCTTTTACTATAACATCTAGGTACCAGTAAACATCTATTGATTTTTTTTTTTTTTTTTTCCTGTGTATACTACAGTGGGATGATTTTGGATCGTTTCATATGGGGGGGAAAAAAAATAAATTAAATGGTGTCTTACTCATGGGATTTTACAGTTTGTGTCTAAATGTGTTTCCGATCACTTGTTTTGGTCATAACACCACAACAGCAAATTTTTGCTCACAAAACAAAGCAAAAATAACTGACCAAGGGATATCTCGCAAATCGTAGCATTGTATTTGAACGAGCCGGGAAACTATCAAGTCCAAGTGCACTTTGTGGATTAATTCAGCAGCTTCTTGGCCATGCAGGTTAACATCGAGCTGTTGACTTTCCGTCGTCCTCCGCCGTGTGGTTTAGCACAAGCAGCTTGGCAGGGGCTGCCACTCCAGCGGTGGAAGGACTCGGCCTAGCGAGCACTTCGAGCTCTCAGTAAACATCCGCTAAGCACAAAAACGCACCAGGCAGAGGATGTGCACAATCCCTTTAGCCTTAAAAACTTGGCGAGGGAGAGGTTGCCGCTGCCACCCGCCGACCCTCTCCAAGTCTGGATGGAAATTTCGGGGTGTGGCAGAGGGTGAAGCAGTGGAGTGCAAACTTTTTCCGTGGCTGAGAGAATGTCCGCGACGGGGTGATGGCTGACAAATTTATGGGTTTGTTTATGCCATCACAAGCAAACGGCCATTCCTGTGATTGCGCCTTCCCTTTCTCTCCAGACGAGGCGGTTTTCAACAATGTTGGAGTTACGAAGCATCTGTGAAATTGGCAACGAGTGAGTTTGAGAGTGGATTGAAAACAGGCTCAAACTTTGATAAGCCACGCCCATATTTGACAGGTCACCCTGGTCCGGTTACACAGTTTCATTGCCATTTGCGATCAAATTGGCTCCCAGGTGGATAAAGATGTCCCCCCCCTCCCATGTTCCATGCTGAAGCATGTTTGCCGCCACTGCTGTGGCAACGACAGTCACAGCCAGTCCAATTCATCATTTCAATTGTCAACACAGAGGGGACGATTGTGACTTTTCAAGTGGACAATGGAGAGATGGGTGGGAGGCGGAGGCAGCAAATTGGCAGGCAGCACGGCTCATCGCAAGAGCATCCCTTCTTCAAGTGGCAGACAGTGAGGAACGGCATGATGGGAAAATTGAGACTGATTTGCACCCCACTTCTTCCTCATGAAAAGGAACACACCCCCGAGGCAGGAAGGTGGCACGCTGAGAATGGATTGCACGCACACACCGTGCAAAAATGTCCTCTTTGCATCCATTACTCACATTTTTCTCATTTTGTGCAAGACATTGCTTCTTTTGGAATAGGTTTATTATTATTATGTCAGATGTATTTGAGGCTTACCGTTACCAGGACCTCAAGGCTGCTTTCAAAATGTCCGTCACTAACGACTGGGCTGAGAAAAAAAAAAAAAACAAACAGCTACATGAGAAAACAGTAACTGGACCATGATTGTTGACAGTTTTCAGTAAATGACTTTCTGTGATTGTCTAAAATGCTCTTACAATTGCTTTGCCATTTTGCAATGTTGTATTAATAAGAAAAACGACACTCCATATTTGCACTTTATGAAATATATAGAATGCGGAGAATTCAACAGTTTGTGCTAATAATAATTTCATTGCAGCTCCATCTGCTGTGTGCAACTTGGCCAGCGGGGGCAGTATAATACAGCCATGCAAACGGAAATCAAGAAGATGTGAGTCTATGTGAGTCAGTAGATGTGGTAAAGGCACCACTCCAAATATTCCAAATTCATTTTTAACATGACAAATACTTACTTTGTATTCCATATATTCAGAGAAGCTGGTGAGTTACAGTTTAATCATCTGGGGGGGGGGGGGAAAAAAAAAAAGTCATCATTGAGGAAGGTGGTTGTATTTTCAGTCCATGTTGTTCCCTTAATGTTACACAAACAAAAGTGACAGTTGTGCGTGCGTGCGCGTCTGCGCTTTGATGGACCACCGAGACGACTCGAAGGTTCTTCAAGGAGACTCCAGACTCGTCCTACAAATGTGTTGTGTCAGATCATCCCCTTCTCTTTGCACTTTGGATGCATTGGGGTGCGGGCTGCTGTGGCCCAAATGCACGGCACCGACACGTTTGTCCACACACTCTGCTGTGCTTGCGTCCACTGAGGAGTCTTGACAATGACAATGCACATCAAGCGCAAGCCTACAGCAAAATGGCCGGCGTCGCCCATTGCCCGCTTCGTACGTGGACAGTTTGGTCAACACACACACAAACACACACGAACACAGTATAAGCAGTGTCACAGGAAGTTGTGCTAAAAGTGTTGTGCAGACACATGCCGACTCAGCGGCCTTGAAAGCATTAAGGGCGGAGAGGAGACGGGCAAGTGGGACAGAGAAACAAGCAAATGGTAAATAAATCACGTTGCTCCCTAATAACCTTCAGTTTCAAGTAAACAACAGCAAAAAAAAAAAAAAAAAAAAAAAAAAAGAGAGAGAACAACATCACGCTTCAAGTTGTAACTGAAAGCGACAGGAAAGGTTTTCTTTTACAGTGGACGATTTGTGCACTGGATGACATGAGCGGCATGCGGGTTATTTGACAGATTTTTTTCAAGGGTTTTTGAGCCACGATGGCCAATTTGTTGCACCAACTTGCATCTGAGAAGGCCAAAATCGTACACAGGCTATTTGCGTATACCTGCAAGAAAAAACATGGGCCAAAATGCTATCTGACGTTTTTATTATTTTTACCAATTTAGTGGGTGTGTCAAAAATTCTGGTTGGATACATAATTTAGTCTAAGGCCACACTTTGGATCACATTTGAGTCAGTCAGGGAACAAAAATATAAAACATTAAATTGTTTGTCCAATTCCCATATGAGCAAAGTTAGACTTTTGAAAGTTTAGAATTTTAAGACAACACTGTCTATTCTTTCACTCTGCCAAAAACATGCCAAAAACATTTAATAACGATTAGTAAAATCGCGCTGTATGCCGCCGTAAACGTTAAATGACATCAACTATGTTTTTTTTTTTTCTTTTTTTTTTTTTTAAATCAATGGAAAGTGCAACGTCTAAGTACAGCTCTGCCTGGTCAATGGGTTGTGGAATCAAAAACACCCACTAACTATGGGCAGCAGAGTATCTCTTTTCAATGGGCTGCCGGTGTATGGAATTACAATGAAACATGACAGAATCTGATGAAATAGAATGTTTTCAAGGATGACGTGAATGATCAAAGCCTTTGTCACATTAAACCTAATTCATAAAATATCACTAAACAAAAAATATTAATGTCAAAGTCACTGTTGTGGAGAAAACATATCTTCTCACAAAAAGCTTGTTTTCTTCCTATATTTTCAATTTTTGCTCAATGTCACTCAAATGACCCGTTTTCAAATGGCGATTACTAAAGAACGGAATAAGGTGGAAACATACACTTTTTTTTCCTAATGAAAGAATGGAATGCGATCTTTCATTTGGTACCCACACTATGTGTAGTAAAAGCACACAATATTCTGTTTCGCTTGAAAGACGAGTTAAAATGCTCCAAATCGGCCGGCACTGCGGGGATTGTTTTTTTGTTTTGTTTTTTGATAACGTGTGGCAGTAACAGACTTAAGGAAATGAACAAGGCAGACTTCCCTACTCGGTATAAGCGACTCCTGGGTGTGTTTTCATCTCTAAAGCAACTCAACAAACCCAACGTGAATCAGAAAGGGTCAAGCCAACAGGGCGGCGACACGTCGACACACAAATGCCGATCATACCGGATCGATTTGTGTGCAGGACTCAACAAACAAACCCCGGTTGACTTCCACGCCGGCTGGAGGATCAATGAAAGGACCCGGACGGCAACCTGACAAGGTGGGAGAATATCGAGTGGTAGCGGCCTCTGATACCGACGGTGGAGACGGAGCCTCCGGGGAGGGCAAGGAAAGACAAGCGGGAGGCGGGAGGTGGGAGGGCTCCGGCCTGGCAAAAAGTATCAGAAAGGAGAGTAATGATGGGAAAAGGAGAAGACAGGGGCGGGAAAAGGTCTCCAAAGCTAAAGCGTTTGAGGCGGAAGAGGGATGCCGGAAAGGTACACGAACCCAGCCGCGTGTGTGTGTTGTACTGTGTGGACACAACTTCCTCATCTACAGTCGTCAAATCCAGGTTGACACGAGGAGAAAGACTACAAAAGAGCTGAAGTAGCATGTTCTGCACAAAATTGAGCAGGAGAAATACTCAGTTGTTTATGATTCCAAATGTCCAATCTTTACAAAACTAATTGATTATTCTTATTGTGCTTTGCAGCTCTCGAATTTCAACCATTTGGTTGAATCATATAGTTTAAAAAATGTAGAAAATCGGGTAAAAAGATCAGCATCAACATGCAACGGGAGCAAAAAATAAATACATTTTAAAAAATCTGCAAATGTTAAACGTTTATATCATTTTCAAAATGGTTTTACATGAAAAAAAAAAAAAAAGTCAAGTTTTGAATTTTGCCAAATAAATACAGAATTTTTCCCCTGGAGGTTTTCTCCAAAATCCAACAAAATTTCTGCCTGAAGATGTTACTCTCCCATTCTAATTTATATTCTGTTAGCATCCTAATAAGTCAAAACACTCATCTAAAGTGATCTTTCCCCATTGAAATAATGGAAATGCCATTCATCTGTTGCAGCCTCTCAAAAAAAAAAAAAAATCTCATTATAATGTTGGACTTTATCAAGCAGTTAGGACATCATGAAATGGAACACCAGGAATCTTTTTTTTTTTTTTCTTCAATTCATTAGCCATTGTGATGCTCCTTCTGTTATATGTGCCTTGGCCACCTGGGGGCAGTCTAATACAGACGTATACTAGCTACAGTGTAGCTGCAGCAATATTAGTCCTTCTTCACAGTTGATAAAAACTACAGTATATGGTGTGATATTTTCTGTCCATGCACATCTTTGAGGTTTCCCATTATTGGTTAGCATTAAGCTACTTTAGACAAAATTGTGGTTGTTTTCAATGGGAGTGGCACTAAACAGCTTGAAGCCTCTTCATTTTTATTTTTTTTAATTGTTCACTATATGGCAAATGAGTGAAAGTTAAACCAAGAAAATTCATCTCAATGATGTTTGGTATCTCAAAAAATGTAAAGTGGGTCACTCGTATCTCCAGACACTGTAAATACAGTGTAAGTCTGTCAGTCTGTCAACAAAAAAAAAGAAAGAAAAAAATACAATTCTTTACAGCTGACATCTGAGGAGATTTGCTGAATAGTTTTGAGTCATATTTTCTGGAAACATGGCTCAAACTCCAATTAGGTAACTTTACTCAGCTGTCAGTATCATGCATACATTGGCCTATATGAAATATGTCATTGTTGCTAAAAGTATGACTGCTTGTAATGTTTCCCAGGAAGTGCATTGCGTCTATAGGAGGCTGCCTCCGTGCTGCAATGCAGAGGATTGCTCCACAATCCCGCGCTCTCGCCTCCTCCTCCTCCCCCCCCCTCCCTGTGCAAGGACATTAAAGGTGGAAATGTGTCCATGTCACACATTTTTTGCAGTCCAAGTACGCCCACATTCCTCGCCTCGTACGTGACCCATGCCAGGGTACACGGATGACAACTTAATGTCGATGTGCATATGCAGCATGCTGACACGTACATTGTGTGCTGCTGCTGCTGCAGTTGTACAATATTTGCCTTTTTGCAAAGTAAATTGTGCTTGTGTATGCATGTGTGTGTGCCAAATGCGGTTGGATTACGATCCGAGTGTGGCCCGGCTTTGAAAAAGATCAAAAAAGAGAGGATGAAAGCAAACAGCGCTGTGAAGACGACGAGCGCTCACGCGTCCGTCAGATTGAATTTGGTTATCGGCGACGTCGGCTAAATTAGCATCGAAATGATTGCCGCTGACGGTCGACTATCTCCGCGCCCAAAAATGTTTGTGTTTATTACAGGAAGGCGAGGAAGAGGCGGGAGGAGGAGAGGACTGCAGTATGGGGGAGATCATAAAAAGAGGTGAGATTAGGTGGGAGGAAGGATTTTCCAGGAAGATGCTAGCTTGGCAGACTTTTTAACATAACCTTATTCCTCAAATAAGGTGAATCAACACCATTCCAGATATCGTCGATGGGTAAGGTATCCGTGTAAAATGGGTAATGGGAACTATTTTGCACACATGGATATTGAAAATCTGACTTTTTGAGTTCACATTACTAACCAAAACAGCAGCATCACAGCACATAAACAACACTCAACTTAAAACTGCTCCGATATGTATCATACTTTAAAGGACAAGGATGGCAGCAATTTTAAGCAAGTGCAAATTGTGCTCTCCAAAATGGATGATTAGCTCTACTCAGAAAAAGAGAAGAGTGTTAACTGTTGTGATACTTTCATTTTATAACTCAAAGAGTGCTCTTGTATTTCTTTTTGCTCAATTTATATTGTAGTTAATTCACTGAGGTAACTTGGCATCCATATATTCCGACCAACTACTTTAAATCTACCAGAGGCTACGTTCTTCTTCATCATTTTAGTAATGACAAGTCTCAAGAGTGGAAATTTGGATTTAGAAGAAAAAAACTGCATCCTAAGTTTTAACCTCCAGTTTTACATCAGTACTATACATGCTGATAATATTGTTTGATACTACAAACAGGTGCTTTCACTCCTTCTGTAGTCGAATAAAATAAAATAAAATGTTCCCACAGCCATAAATTAAAGTGTATAGCTAAACAACCAAAGACATTGTTTTTTGTATTTGTTAGATTGATCTGATTTACCTCCATTAGCTTCAAAATGGCCCTTCCAAAAACACAAGCGCTAATTGCCATTATTTTTCTTTTAATGAACTAAGTGTCAACTACTACGCTTCTGCTGTTCAATCTGTCTATTTGTGTTTTTTTTAATTGAACACTTAGCTGTATGACATTTTTTTTTATAGCTCGGGGGGTAAAAATCCAGCGTTTGTTTCCAACAGGCGAGGACAAATTGTTTATCTTCCTGAATAGACGAAGACATCAACGGCACATAAAGGTAATTGGTATCCAATATGTCGAAAGGTGAATGTGTGAATATGACTGGAAAGGTAATTTTGTAATGACAAACGTTGCTTTCAACAAGCGAACGCGGCTAAAAGCTGTCCAACACGCGCCAACAATTGCAAAGACGGGAGATATTTCCCGAAATGCGTGGCACAGCCCCTCATTAGCGAGATGAACCATCCATTACGCGCCTTTTGACAGCTCGCGCCCCGTGAAAAGGATCAATGCGACGCTTTGGACCTCCTCCAAGGATGACTGCATTGACGGCGAGCAACGTTTCGCCATCACTTTGGCGCCGCGCGTTATCATAAACGGCAAGCTCATTAGGACACTTCTGTGCGGAAACCGACGGTCGGCGGCGGGGATTCGTCATCCTCCCCATTATCCCACTGACGGTTATCGACGGGAGTGAGCGGGATGCCGCTTCGGAGCAGCTTGGAGGTATTCGTTTGTTTGTGCGGGACGATGCTGATCACCTGATTGCTATCGCGAATGGAGATCAAAATGGCAAAGCACATTTAAAATGGATTGGATATATGAGAATAAGAAACGCAGATCTGGCTCCCTTCTCTCTCTGTTATCGCTTTGCGGCATTGTCTCTGGTTGGAGGCCGCCAGTTGAGCATGAGGCGGAAGATAACGAACGGCCTGTTCTTGTATATACAGCATGACCTCGTCTAAGGACAAACAGAGAGACACTTTGCAGAGCAGCCATCAAGTTGTACTTGAACGGCCTCTTGCATGTAAACTCGTTTTCTGAAAGGAAATCAATCTTTTCAAAACCTTTTCCAAGTCAATTGATTTTTTTAAATTCCTCTTTTCAAGAGGTGAATTTTAAAAAATAGTATTGCAAATAATAACAATAAAAATGTTGCACAAGAGTGCACATCCGATTTGACTGGGATGTGTCTGTGTTCAAGATTATTAATCCCAAATAAATTTCTGATGTCCAAGGTTGTTTTTTTGTTTGTTTTTTTTACACGACTTCGCAGGTGAAATTTCCGAGTTCAAGGGGGCGTTCCCGTACACACTTCCTGGTTTGAATTCGGAAAAGTCCGACTTCCGACCGTCCTCGAATGCAGCATAAGGCCACAGGTAGAGCTGAAGAAAAACAGGCCAAAATAAAGTTCAGCTATTCTAGCACTCTTTAACTGAAATTTAGCTGTTCATCACAAAGCCCCAATTCCTGCTGAAGAACAAATAAACTGAATATTTTTCTAAAGTTATGTTCTGGGGTTGGATCCCAAAAACGCAGACACAAATAAGACTACTTATTCACATCGAGAGGCGTGGAACAAACTTGACTGGACGAGAAACAACGAGAGTTGCACAGAGGAACAGAGGTAACAGAAATAATAATCCAACAAAAACACATACTTCTCAGACAACTTATATAGTGAATCGATCTGATTGGTTGTGGCTAGACATGTGGGTACAGGACTGACATGGCATTATCTGATTGGCTGTTGACTAGATAAAGCGATTAAAGATTTCTGACGTCACATAGCGCACCACCAGTTGAAACCAGATGTCGATTACATCAGTTCAAAACAGACACTTGACGTCACGGTCATGACACTAACATAACCCTTGCATGACAGTAAACATAACCCTTGCATGACCCTAGTCATAACAGTAAGCATAACCCTATTCATGACAAAAAGAATTCCAGGAACATACATTAAAAAAAAAAAATAATAATCCTCTGACAAAAAAATGCAACCAAATTGATGCACGTCTTTGATATTGACTGTAAAAGAACATGATCCAAATACAGGTAATATCCAATGATAGATTTCTATGACCAAAGAGTCATAAAAAAAATTTATTACAAATCAACAGTGCCATGTAAAAAAGGTAAGTTGCCGCAAGTTGACTGAGGTAACTAATGCTACAGCAGCAGCTGTTTTCTGCGGCCACCTTTCGCCCCTTTGCAACTTCCTCGTTTTCCCCACTGAACTGGCCCGAGGCTTAAAAGGGAAAATGAACTGTCGGCTCTCTGGCTGCTGCGTCTGCGTGTCATTCTGTCTGCATATTAATAGAAGCCAGATAAGCGAGTGTTGAGCGACTTTCAGCAACAAGACATATTGATCGCCGCCGAGGGGAGGGGGGACTAAAAGGGCAGGGGCAGTCCAAGGCCTTTCCATTCAGAGGACGCACCGAGAGGAAGCAGACACGATTACGCGCCGTCCTCCACTTCATTTGGTAACCGCTCACAAATGAACACGATGGAAAGAGCGGGGTTGCAAATGGAAATTGGATAAGAGTAATTGGACATGAGTGATAATACTAATCCTACAGTCGCTCAGTATGCATAAATGGGATGTAATCCTTTGGGTGGCAAATGTTTGGAACCACAACGGTTGTCATCCCTTTTTTTTTTTTTTATGTGTTTAATGTTTGTCGCACATAATCGATGAACCTTTTTTTTTTTTTTTTTTTTTACTTTACAGCAGAATGGACTTAAGACTGAGAGGCACACAATTACTAATGCTGAGAAGTGATGCGCAACCCCAGCAACAAGCTTCTTTTTTTTTTTTTTCTCTCCTCATTTCACATCTGTGCTTCAGTGCCCTGCAACCAGTCCTTGTAAACAAAGCACACACTTATGTCCTGACCTCAAAACGTCACTTACCGAGGCAACCGGAAAAGTCTTTTTGTCTTGCTGCATCAACTATTTAAGATCAACAGAGTCGGCCCATTTTCCCATGTGAAACTTGCTTGGAATACTAAAAGATTAGCTGGCAACTTTCACACACATTATCCAACATGACAATTTTTTTTTTTTTGAGGGGGGAAATTTGTTTATTCTTTTTTGAGATACCACACATTGACAAAACTAGTTCTGTAGCTTGCACCGATTATTATAAAACTTGAGTTTGCATTATTAAACAATAGTGTGATGTGCAAGTACTTTTGGTGCAATCATCACATTGAGTAGGGCTTTAAAAGGCGGAGCTTGGCTAGGTGAGTGACATGGGTGTCAGCGTATGCAAAATCTTGTTCAAGGGATGAGTTTTTGTCAACCAGTATTTTACTCCCGGCCATTTTCACTGAAGCAACCCCCTTCACTTCCGGCTGTTTTACTGGATTTTGACTGATTTGGAAAGGCCCACAGAATATTGTGTTCTACTTGTTATAAAAACATGGAACCTACCAAAAGAAAGATTAGCATCTCTTCTTTCATCGGGGGAAAAAAAAAAAATATTTCTATCCGTTTCGGTTTTGCAGCAGTTAGCTTTGGAATTTCACCATGATTCAAAAATCTGTTCAAAAGAGTGGGGAAAATAGTTTTTTGCAACATGGCCCTGGTTGATCTCTTATACTCTGCTGCCACATTCTGGCTGTTTTTGTAACAACTACAATTGATTCACGCATTCTCTGCAGTTCAGAGGCTGCATCAAGGCCTTCTGTATGCTCTAGCATAAAAAAATAAAATGTATAAATAAGTCTTTGGGAGCAAATGAGTTAATTACCATACTAAGCTTGACCCTGAAACTATGGTACGATTAAAAAACACTTCTCACAAACACCAATCATTTGCAGGTTGGGTGCCTTGCACAAGGGTGCATCCTTCATCTTGCATCATATTGGTTGTTAGTTGATCTTTGTTTTTCGGTTCTGACTCTGATCTACTCGTCCTTTTCAGTTCTTTTTCGCACACCCTTCATGCCATCCTAAGAAAGCACATGACTTTCATGATATTTCTGAAAGAGTCGGGACTGCTGTAACAAAAAGCCAATCACCTTTCACACTAATCATTGTACAAGGACGTCACTGGGTTATGACCATTTTTCCCCCCGTCCGTAATGTAATGGAAATAGTCGTACGGTTCAACAAGCACAATCAAGCCTCGACGTTCAATTTGGGTCTCTCTCCTCCGTGCCCGTGTTGGCATCCAGCACACACACTCATTGGTTTACGACCCCTGGGACCCTCCTTTCCACCCCCGTCCTTTTCTAATCCAGGCTATTAGTGGGAAATAATTAACGATTAAAAAAAAAAGAAGAAAAAAAAAAGAAGATTTTTTTTTTTTTTTTTTTTTTTTTTTTTTAAGTCGAGGGCAGAGAGCCTTGAAGATAGTGTCTTGCAGTGTAAGCATTTCATTCCAAAGCTCAAGGTCCTCGACAAGCCTTTTACAAAGACCCCTTTTAAAAAAAAATAATAATAATAAAATAAAGACTCTGTACACTAACACACGAGCTGCCAGTTAGCGTTGGGGAAGACATTGTTCCAGGTGTGATGTCAGAAGGAAGTAGCTGAATGTGTGATGTCATCATTTTGATCCCCAAACCCCAAAGGAAATCATCATTACTGCATCTCCTTGTACTGTATGTCACCAAGCAGTCACAGTGAAAATTTGAAGGGATGGCGGTGGAGGAGGTGGGGGGAAGGGGTACTGAAGTACACTCCTGCCCCCTGGTGGTCGTTTTCAGGTTATTTGTGCAAAAGAAGCATGAATAGTCATGGGAGGTTGTTTCTGCTCATTGCACCACCTTTGCCTTCGTTGGGGGGCGTCTCAGATCTTTGCCCTCATTTCAATTCCAAAGGAGAGTTAAAGGAAGGGAGGAGAGGCGGGAGAAGATTGTTTATTTATAAATGCTGAGAAGTTGTGATAGGGGGTTGAGTGGACTGCTTCCCCAAAGAAAGCAGTCACAAACCAATCATTAAAAAAAATAAAAAATAATAATAAAAAGCTTACATTTATATCCAGCCTTTTAAATGACTCTTAACAATAGCCTTGGGGGTAATTAAAACGTATATGTTCTATACGTGAAAATCTGCCAGAGACTATATAATTACTTCTTTTTTTTTTTTTTTTTAAGAGAGAGAGAGAGAGAGAGAGAGAGAGAGAGAGAGAGAGAGAGAGAGAGAGAGAGAGAGAGAGAGAGAGAGAGAGAGAATTTTCCCCTTCACACCTTCTTTCAACACATGAAAACCTCATTAAAACACACTTAAAGTGAATAAAACATTCTAAAGCAGAGATCTCCAAGTGTGGTCCTCGCCTGTTTTCCATGCTTCCCTCCTACATCACACCTGAATCAAATGATCAGCTCATCAGCAAGCTCTGCAGAAGCCTGATAGGAGGAAGGAAACTTGGAAAACAGACTGCTTGAGGACCATAATTGGACACCTTTAAAGGGTAAGTCAAAAATGTTCTCAGGGCTGAGGTAACAACCAATCACGGCTCACCTGTTTTCGGGGTTTGGTCATGTGACGCTCACAAGCTGAGCCCTGTGATGCCATTTTCAGTCGACAGCAAGTGGCAAAATGGCCGCCCCCCTGAGATGAATAAAAACAAGTGAATTTCTCTGCTTTCTTCATATTCCATAAGCGCAATTATCATCATAATACTAATAATATATAATAATACATAATATATTTTTAAACAAATACACATGCACAAAGTGCATTTCATTCTTGCACAAAATATGGCTCCAAAATTCCATAACAATCTGAATTATTAGCCTATAAAAACACCAATACAAAAAGATGTGAAAGTACATTTTTGAATGAATAATAATTGTCAGGCATGAGTAAAAAGCACACCACTACAGAAATGTCTAGGTCTATATACATCACAAAAATTGAACACCACAGTTTTTTTTTAATACCATAAAAAAATGGAGCACTTATCTGTCCCAAGCCACCAGTTGAAAAAAAATCACTGCATCGCATCACACCACTCACTACATTATAAGCTGTAGATTTTAAACTCCAGTCCTCAAGAGCCGCAGTCGTGCGTATAGAAGTTTTCCCTCACCCAGCACACCTGATTCAAATGATTAGTAATCATCAAGGTCTGCAGGAACCTGATAACTATCATGATCATTCGATTGAGGTGTGTTAGAAGAGGGGAAACTTAAAAAAAAAATGCAGGACTGCAGCTCTTGAGGACAGGCGTTTGAGACCGATGTAAAGAAGGTGCAGAATGGGAGCAATGGATGTGTAGTTACCATTTTTGGCCAGCAGATGGCGGAAGTGGTACAGCGCTGCCTTCAGGCCATTGGGAACATCATCATGTCAAACATTCAATAACTCAACTTTATTTCTATAACTTCCATAATAGCCTAATCTAATCTAACCCACATACATGTAAAATTACGGGGGGCATTTTTTTCTCTCTCTGACGGTAATTAAATATACACGTGACGTTCCTCTCGAGTGTTGACTCGCATATTGAGTCATTACGAACACACTCAACCATACTAGAAGACTGTCATAGCTTATATACTTTAACAGTCTCATTAAGCGAGATAAAATGCATCATTATCCAGTACACACACGGGACACAATTATTATGATTATTAATGTATTTTGGCACTCTTACCTTCACAATGGTGACTGGCGAGATGAGGTGATTTGAAGTCCACCTACCGACAATTAAAATCATTGGTGAGCGCATAAAACCCTTTAAATTAAAAGAAAATATGACATGCACGTACAAATAGTTTGTTTACATACCGTCGTTGGAGAAACATATTCGATAAAGTGCCAATTTTCAGTCACTTCCGGTTAGTTTGTTGGCGTGGCATATGTTTTAGTTAATGTAATGGTAGTTAATTTCGCAATACTTTGTTTTTCTACAAACCTTCGTCAAACAATCGCGAACGCTTCCATTTCTAATTAACTAATCAAAGCCAGATGTGAGAGGGATGGGCTTAAAGTAGCAGTATACTTTTTTGCCACACGAGGGCGTCTGAGTTCGTACTAAAATCAACGAAGGAATTATTGTTGAACAAATTCATGAGTAGTAATACAATTAAATATTAATTATTGTCCACATTATCTGATACGAATGGTATTTTGATTTATTTAGTTAACTGAAAGCTCCTCTTTCTGGCCCTCAAAGTAGTAAATGCGTTCAACTCACATCTGGGTAATTTTATTTTATTGTTTTAACCAATCAGCAGCAAGTTAGTTATTAGAGGGGTGGTAGTAGTTTTGTGCCCCACGACGAAGCTTTTGTTATATGAATAAAATATGCGTGGCTCCAAAATCCAAATAATTAAAATATATGTTATCCAAATAGCAGTATAGAATCGAGGATAGAAATAAATAACACATGTCAGTTGTTTCAAAGTATTTCCTTTTGTTTTGAACATTTACATAATGCCGTACGACGCATTTTGGCTTGAAGAAGTCATTAGATGAACAAAAAGTAGCCTACAACAACAGAAAACAAATCAAACTAATGATATTTAAATAATTTGACATAATAAAAGAATAGCCTCCCCCTCCCCTAACACTCTCTCTTTCTCTCTCAGCCTGGGGTTTGAATTAATGTGTTGCTATTTTTAGCTCTCCCGTGTTTCCAGGGGAAACCTAATGACGCAATGACGTCAATGCAGGTCACCAGCAAGAAGAAGAAGAAGCAGACTGGAGGAATTGTGCGTCCCGAGCTTGCTTTCTTTCTTTTTCATATTTCATCGAGGAAGAGGAGGATGAAGAGGAAGATGAAACATGATGGTGAACGGTAGGCTATGTGAGAGCATGAGTGGTGGTCGCGCTGATGGTGGGGCGCATGCACCCTTGCTGCACGTCCATGGGTGCCGCGCAAATTCTTCCAGGGATTGTTTTTTGTTTTGTTTTTTGTTTTTGTTTTTTGACGCCGCAACACTGGCGACTACATGCAGGGTGAGCATCTTTCCTATTATCGTCAAAACTGCACACACATTGTGTTTGACTCAGCGTGATCGCCGCGCATTCATGTGAACGTCCGCGCGTGCACGTTGCATGAAGGCAACAAGTGCCGATTCATCCTCATCGTCGTGCACGAGCTCCGCGCGCGCGCACACACAGGCTCGTATATTTCCACATCTCTGTCACGGGTGGGACATGTGTTCATTTTCGGGGCGTTCACCGCCGCCGCCGTCGTTCAGCACCGCGGACAGCTCGCGTCGTGCGCGTCACACGCGTGCACGCGCGGACCCGGACGAGCTCGCGCCCTTCTCGTCGCCATTTATGGACGAGATTAGGATGTGGCACTATAAGCACCCCCCTACCCGCCAACCCTCGCCCCTCCCCCCCTCTCCACGTATGACGCACATCGTGAGGGAAGTGTGGCGGGTGCCTCGGCGTGACGTCACGGCCACGCATGCAGAGACGGGCGCTCCACATGCGTGTTTTTATTTGAAAGCTATTTTCACAGTATAGGGGTTGGCGTGACGTCCTTAATTAGTCCTAGCCAACCCTTATATTATAAACATCTCTCAATAGGCAGTTTTAATGATCCATATTGCCTACCTATGGCTCTATGGCGTGTTGGTGTATATTCATCCGATGTTTGTGCACAAACAAACAAACAAACAAACAACAAAAACCAAACTATGCATGTTACCAAATAGTGTTCATCGCCCAATAGGATTGAAGCTTTATGTTACCAAATAGTGTATGAAGACGATTTTCAATGGCTCCTCATCAGGTGAAATCTGTTCCCAAATGAGGTTTTGTTATGTAATTAGGCCTATGTTCGCCCACCAAATGGGCTACAATATGATATGCTCCCAAATAAGTTATGACCGTACTTACTAGGGGTGTTAAAAAAAATCGATTCGGCAATATATCGCGATATTACATCGCACAATTCTCGAATCGATTCACGAGGCGGCCGAATCGATTTTTAAACATCCATTTTTGGTGGAAAAATATTTAACAATACGTCTTACTTACGGTTCGGGTTCACACCTTAATCATGGAAAAAAGGTAAATTAATTCATGGAACATTATGTTCCTTAATATTTTATTTCAAGGCTGTTCAAATATGAAACAGATGACAACCTGTTAAATACAGTGGCTCACAGTTATGACTGAAGTTTCAGATAAATAAATAAAACATTTTCATACAAATCTTACATTGTACATTTACAAGTTTAATGGTTAGTATTTTCAAAATTTGAGTTAAAAAATCGCAACAATTGGCTTTTAAATTTGTGTCGGGATTAATCGGTATCAAATCGAATCGTGACCTATGAATCGCGATACGAATCGAATCGTCAGGTACTAGGCAATTCACACCCCTAGTACTTACCATCCTCCAAGTCCATCCAAATATCAACTTTCCAGGGCTATAATGTGGTTCCATGCCCAATAAAGGCCTATACAGTAGTAGGCCTAAATGAAGGCCTGTTACCAAATACGGTTCCAACCCGTAAACTACTGCATATGTTACATGATAATCAATTGTGTTGCCAAATATGGTTCATGTCTGATAAAGATTTGCCAGTGAAGTTATTTCACTGGATGTAGTTTCATGCCTGATGAAGTCCATCACAGACAAAAGATTATGGTTCCACCTGACAAAGGACTAGAGCCCAAAGAGCTAAAATGGTTCCATATCCAATGAAGGTCATGTTGGGCAATAAAAGACGAAGCAAATGTAATTTAAAACTTTACCCCGTAAATAGTTACATTACAAAAGGTGATTCTTGTCTGATAAATGGCTGCTACTTGTCAAAAATGTCTAACTCACAGCTAAGTATAATACTACATATAATTCCAATTAACACATTCACTGCCAGCCCAGAAAAAACTACATCATTTGACGTCTTTTGCCGTCAATGGCAGTGAATGAGTTAAGAAACAAGTTACAAAATGCCTTCCTACCATCTGACTCAATATCAGATAAAGAGAATTGCTACATTCTAGACAAAAAAAATGTTAATAACTTACTAAATGTGGTGAACCCCTTGTGGATAATCACTCCAATGTACTTTTTACTTCAGCTGACCAGGGGATGGCGGCAGTGAGGTTCCAGAAGAGCGACAGGGATCCAAGCTTGTCCTGCGTGGGTCTTTTTGCGGTCTGGGCTTGCTGTTCCTAAGGCAGTAGCCAGGAAGCCCTTACCCCAAAAAGTATCTGCGCCAGACCCGAGCATCGACAACAACATCGACAACAACAACAACAACAACAAACTTTCCCCCAATGTACCTGCAAATGTTAGTTAATAACCTTGTTGATTATTAAAGAATTGCTTATTGTTCATTTAAAGTGTTTGTTCTATAGGGAAGCTCATAAATGATAATGTAAAAAGTTACCAAGCAGAGGTAGTCTCACTTTGACTATGCGATGGATGGTCAGGAATCCCCACTCAGTCGTGTCGGCCCGGGGAAATGGGACGCTGACTGCCTCATCATCAGGATGTAGGTCGCAGGTACCCAAGCACTGCAGGGGAAAGAACCCCACACAACTCTACACATCCTCAGCATTTTTTTATTTTTTTTTCAAGTGAGCTGGGATTCTTTTGCTCACACAGCCCTTGAAAATGATCTTTTCCTGTGTTTACTTTTTAAACTTTCCCCTAAACATATTCTATCGTGGAAACATTTGTTTATTTTTTCTTACTCTGAAAAACGGAAATTTAAGGTGAGAAAAGAAATTTGTCAGCAAGCATCTGTGGGGGAGTAGTGCCCTCTTGTGGACATTTTAACAGCTCCAACCAGTTACAAGATTGTCGACGGGAATTAAAATACTGTATCCATTTTGCGAATATATTGCATAATTATATTAAAAAAAAATCCATAATTACAGATGTTTGTTGAATAACAAACAAATTTGTATATAAAATATATTTCAATTTAAGTTACAATTGAATAATTTAAAGGAACAGTGCATAATTAAACAAAAAATTAAAAGCCACTACTGATTTCAATAATATATGCAAAAAACTATGTTTACGATATTTTTTATATATTTAAATTCGTAAGTAAAATAATTATATTACATCGGTCCCACCACGCTTTAGAGGAGTTTCATTGCATTCTATTAATTCACCACTAGATGGTGCTAAATTCTACGCACCGTCAAAGTTTAAATGCACATTCAAAAAAAGAATCTTAACACATTACATTTTAGTTTTCAATACATTCTTAACTGTTTATTCTGAAAAAGTAATAACAGAAGTGCACATAAAGTGTCATTCGATTTCTACAGAGCAATAACCTACAAATAAAAATTATACATAAAGTTACATTAAAATTACCCAAGCATTAATATTAATAAAGCAAGAAAATACATTTTAAAAAATTATTGCCAAAGCATTAATTGTGGTTACATGCTAGCAGGTCCAGTAACAAACTTTGTTTGTTTGTTTTTTGTTTTTTTTTAAATAGTGCATATATAGGGGAGATAAGCTGGATAGAAAATGGTTGGACTGATGTAGCGAAAAATGCTTAAAGTACATTTGTTCTGTGAGGAGTCAAGCTCCAATGCAGCGAGTCCAAGAAGGCCTCCAGTGCGTGTCGGTACTCCTCTGGGTGGCATCGCAAGTGTGCGGCGTGCTTGGACACCTCCCACTTCCTGCTACAGACTACCACGCCCCTGCGCCGCCACCCGGCCACGAGGGCATCCAGGGCGTCCGCGTCGCACAGGGCGTCATCCTCGCTGGAGAAGAATAGTGTCGGGGCCGTGACGGGACTGTTGGCGAACACCTGGACGCCGCGCTGGTACACGTCGGCTGTGCTGCCTTTGAAGAGCCAGAAATACAACATGGCCGTGCTTTTGATGACGCGTTCCAGGAGTGGTGCCAGTGTCCTGCCCAGGCCTGAGAACAGAGAATTAGTACGTCCAAGGCTCAAAATGTATTTTTTTTTCCTTTGCAAAGCAGTTTTGCAAATGAACTCATTCAATCCCAAAAACGTGTAAAAACGTTTTAAATATTTTGTCCTTCCCTCCCAAAAATGTGTTTGAATGTTTTGGGTTTTTTTTTTTTTTTTTTTTTTTTTTTTTTTTAATTCAAGAGCATACAGAAGGCTTTGATGCGTGTAAGAGATCAGCCATGGCCATGTTGCAACAAGCTCTTTTTGTCAGTGTGTTCACCAGGAATGTGAATATTGATGAAACTTAGCTAAATTTTAATGCTAATTGCTGCAAAACGGAAACATACAAATATACTTTTTTCCTGACTAATGAAGAAACTTTAATCTTTCGTTTGATAGGCTCAATATTTTGATAGAAATGGAACATATTATTCTACGGGACTTGCAAAAGTCAAAATCCAGTAAAAAAAAAAAAAAAAAAAAAAAATCTAACTTTGCAGGTTAATGGCAAGCATGACAACATAATGAACAGTTGGTTCTTTTTCTAGAATCAACATTTTTTGTTTCTTACATTCACAGTGTGTATAGTAAGTAGCACATGATTTTTTCTTGTCTAGAAGTGAAGCTAAAGTGATTAAAAAAAATGATTTGATATTTTCTTGTGGAACCATCCAGATAAATAGTTTGGATAGTTAAAAAGATACTTAAACTCAGCCATTTTCAGCAGTAGGAAGTTAATCATTTGTCTGTTAATAATGAAAAAAAAAATCTGCAAACTTAATTATTAGTACCCTAAAAAACAAATTTTGCCACGCGTCAACTGAAAATGACATCACGTGTGCTCGGGTAATGACCAATCATGGCTCAGTTTGTGAGCATCGCATGACCAGTCTCGGAAAATTGTTGAGCTGTGAATGGTCAATGAGCTCTAAGCACCTGTGATGTCATTTTCTTCAACAGAAGGGGACAAAATATGATTTTAAAGGTATTAATAATTGTAAATGAAAAATAACGAACTTTATCAACAAAATATTAACTTTTTTTGTTGAAAATGGCTACTGAGTCAAGTAACTTAAGAGTTTTTAACACTGTGACACTAATGCTATTTGTTAGCCCATTTAAGTTTTAACAATAACGCTTTGCCTATAGCAAAAAGTACGGAATAGTGTTTCTGTTTGTGTCCTACACTGACACCAGTGGGTCGCCTAACCTGACCTCCAGCTGGCCCTCGCTCACCTGTGGCCATGTGTTCCAGTGTGCCGACTACCAGGCTGTCGTAGATGTGCCCCACCACCCTCTGGGGCAGAGTGTCGTGCTTGGCGTGCCCGTGGGCCACGTGGACGAGCACCTGCGTGAAAGTGTAGCCCCCAATGGACGAGGCGTACACCAGAAGGGGCCGCCGGGCGAAATCGGGCCCCTCCAGGACCTCCAAAACCTCCCGCCCGTAGTCCAGTCCCCAGCGGGGCCACAGGAAGTGCATGACGCCGCTCTGCACCAGCAGCACGTCCATGCCCCGCGCCAGGAAGGCATCGAAGTACTTGACTGCCGCTGCCGGGTGGGCCCCGAGCCATGAGAAGAAGAGGAGGAGGGGGCGGGGCGTTGGGGTGTCTTGTGATGGGGGGAGAGTGGCAGGAAGTGGGTCAGGGGTGGCAGAGGAAGTGGACGGAGGGTGGCGTGCTTGGTAGTAGGTTATGCCTCTGCTGATGAGCAGGCTGGTGAACCTGCTGTCGGGTTGGGGTGGGGGCGCCCCGGATGTAAACAGCCTTTAGGGAAAACAATAGAATAAGACATGCATGACTGGATTAAAATGCAGCAGTCTATAATGTCAGCATGACCTATTTTATAGCAGTACACAAAACTAAATGCACACATCCACGTATCAAATAAAATATATATATATTACCCGGTGGTGAATGGGAGGTTGCCCATGGCGTGTCCAGTTGAGAGCTCCCTGTTGTTGGCTTGTCGGAGTTGTGTCCGGTCGATAGATGGAAGAGTGCAGCCGGGATGGAAACTGTGCCGGCGACTCTCCTTAACCCCACCACACAATCGCAGTCCCGCTACCACGCTAGGATGCGCTCGTGTCCAAAAAAAAGAGAGCTACTGCGCAAGCGCAATTTCGAAACGATCCACTGTACGCTGTTAAATAGGGTCTGTGGCGTTGGAATTGGATGAGGCTTTTATCATGCATGGTCCTGACTGTATTTACCCTCCTGTATCTATTTGTAGTCGAGATAAACCAGGGGGCCAAGTTGTGACTGCCTTCGTCTAAATTCGGAACCGTGAAGGTCAAAAAGGACTGAACTGGCTGGAATGCGGCACCGTCAGGTGACTGCAATACACCGGTTGGCCACATGATGGAGACAGAGACACTAAATCGGGAAATGTCAATCATAACCTGACTGAGTCACTTTAATCGGGATTGATTAATCATGTTTTTATGGGGTTGTGTTCATTATAATTTTGGATTAGAGAATATTAGTAGACGTTGAATCTAAAAATGGTGAAATACATTGCGAAAATAAAGACATTGGGTTGAAACAGCATTGTACTTACAATATAGCAACTGTAATACATTAAATGTAAACAAGATGCATGTTCAGAGTGGAAAATGTATTTTCATGATACTTAGATTTCTAAAAGAATGCATTTGTATGTATTTTTACATCACGTCAGGGTCATGGCAAAGCAACAGGGGGCGCTACTATCAACCGTAAAACCTAAAACATTTAAAGCCATCGAGCCAATTTCTGGAAAAGACACACACACACACACACACACTCTTCCACTCTTTTTTTTTTTTTGAACCCCGTTAGAAACTGGGACCCGGCTCCCGTCGCCCCTCTCATGCTGCGACACACACCTACTCCACCCAGCTGGGCTTTTCCTTTTGCCCATTGTTTGTGTGGACGCCTGATTGTTCCAATGAAGAGGGCAAAGAGGAACGAGAGGAACTTAAATCATTGCATTGCCATTACACATCTGCTTAGCTGTTTGGCATAGCTAATTAAACATGATGCAGTGCAAATTACAACCACACAAACATTGTTGGAAATGGACTTCCTTGTGTAAGAACAACACAATATGTTGTGGCCATTACAAGGCTATAAAAAGTCACGCTTTCCATGGCAAAGTGAAACACACAATGAAACTTTCACAACTATTGTCACGCGAAAGTGGGATGTACGCACACACATTCACACAACCCTTTGTACGTCCTCAAGAGATTGTGTGTCTTAAGGACGCCAGTCGGACTGGACCAAGGACAAAAAGTCCCCAAAAACAGCAGAGAGATACAGCAGTCAACTGATAAGACAGGAATATGTGGCAAGGTGCACGGGGGAGGCCTACGGTTGGAAAGTCCAAGTTGTAAAAGGCTGATTTATCCATGGTATGTGTAAACACAAATAAAATGCATAAGATCAAATAGGTTACTTTATGAAGACAGGTAATTAACAAAACAAAAAAAAGCAAACAAAAGTGACAAATAAATGTAATTGTTACAATTCCCGTATTAGTCGATAAGACGTTGGCAAAATGTCAGAAAATGACAAGGCAATGTTAATTTTGTCCTTACAATTCCACTATTATTCACAAAGAATTGTGCAGAAAAACCTAGCAATGTTAATTTAAAAAAAAATGACCCCAAAAAAACCCTCAGAAATTTATAAATTATAAATTACTTGTGAACTGTACCAAGGTTTTTAGTAAAAATAATAATCTAGCAAAGCCTACGAGGCAAAAAAAAAAAAACAACAACTCTGAAATTACCAAATTATTTTAACAAAAAAATTTAATAAAAAAAAAAAAACATTTGTTAATGAAGTTAAAAATAAATAAATTCAAAACGAAAACTATAATTACAATGAAAACATTCTCCGTTTTTCATTATTGATATTATTGTATCATACATGAACTTTGGAGGTTCGTTTTAAGAATAGCAATGGGTTCAAGGTCAAAGGTGTTATTAAGCTTGCGATGAGCTGATTGGTGGGCAGGGGCGGTGGGGGAAAGAGCACCCATTCAGGAAATGATGCTTCCCTGGTGTGGTTTCAAGTGATTGTTCCTATATTTGGGACATTCCAGCGGATCACACGGGCTGCGGAGGATGTGGGACGTTGCTGCAAATGGCGGTTACTACAGTTCACTCACAACACTCACAACACAACATTCATGAAGGTGGGGGGGGGGGGGGGGGGGGGGTCGTTGGGGGCTTTCCGCCATAAAGCAGAATGTGAACAGGTGCAATTTGGTGTTTACGGAAATCATTAGTGATGGTCCATAAGCAATATGTTATAGTTATCAATATCATACATATACATTTTAACTATTAAAAAAACAAGCAACTAAGAAGTTGTGTCATTTTTGAGAATGTTTTTTTTCCCCACTGCATTGATTATTTTATTATTTTAATATTAATTGTAATTTGTATTATTACTGTGAGAGAGTATTCCAACAAAACCATCCATGACTAAAAGAAGTCTTCATTTTCTGTAATTGTTTTGTCATGACTGGGTCTTGCCAGGGTTAAGTTTGGGTCATGACCATGTCTGTTTTGAACTGATGTAACCATCATCTGGTTTCAACTGGAAAAACACTATGTGATGTCAAGAATCTTTCATTTCTTTACTTGATCAACAGCCAATCAGATAATTCCATGTCAGTCCTGTTACCCACATGTCTAGCCACAGCCAATCCAAATGAGAAGTGTGTGTTTGTCGGATTATTACCTCGGTTCCTCTGTGCAATCTCCACAGCCCAAGAGGGCTTCGCGTCTCGTGATTCTCGATGCATTCTCATTGTTTCTCATCTAGTCAAGTTGTTCTACGCTTTTCGATGTTCTGTGAATAAATAGTTAAAAATCTTATTTGTGTCTGCGTTTTGAGATCCAACCTTAGAACATGTTTTCTAAATGTAAAACTCAAAATTCAGATTAAATTCAAAAGCCACTAAACAAAACGTAGAATGAAGAAAATAATGAGCCAGTAGTCTTTTTTTTTTTTTTTTTTTTTTTTTGAGAATGCCAACATTTCACAAATTATGCCTTAAACTTATGAGCAGAACTGTACTGAAGATGTGCACGTCGAGATCCATTTTTAGTTGTGATTTTTCTCCCCGATAACAACCTTCAGCAAATGAACAATTTGCTGCCTGATGTGTGACCGAGCGTCATTGTGATGTGCTGAGCGAGAGGGAGAGAGGGGAGGGTTGACGATGGTGCGAGAGGAAGAAAGGGAGGGAGGCTGGAGGGTTACAAGTCCATGCAGTCGGACCGAGGCTGACACACAATGATAGAGCTTCTCTTGCAGCGCACACGCACCGACACACTGCTAAGGTGCTTGGGAATTCCGCGTCTTATCCCAAACATCTGCAGGTAAGCCACTCAGCATGTGTTTTATTGGGAGAAGGTGTTTGGCTCGTTGCATGGCAATGACTTGCAATCACCGCGACGGCTCAAGAATGCGTGCGCGCATGTCAGCAAGACGCAGAAAGGTGCTCCAATCCTGGGATTAGCACGGAGGCTGTCGGTGCATCTGTTCGAGTGCCTGCTGGGTCCGTTTTAGCCATTGCTGAATTCATTAGCGGCGGTGCAGTCGGCTAATTGACAGCTTTGGAGGAAATCAACAGGTTTTCTGATTGTGAAATAGAGGTGGGAGGGCAAGTAGTAGAAGGTGTGTGCATCTGTTGGAAACAACAGATTAGAACACTTAGGGAATTAATCTTCTCTCAACGCTCTTTAAACCCCACACGACAACGTGACAACGGATGACATTGCACTGTTGGCTATTTTGGGACCAGACTGCTGGTCACGGTCAAATGACGTGACAGAACTTATTGACCGGCTTGTATGGTGTCAATTTGAAAACAACTACTTGCTCATTTTGTTGACAAACGATGCTAACGTTGCTGCTTACTGGGGTCATGTTGACTTGACAAGTACAGCGACCATCAGGTCTGTCACGGGCGGTGAACTTGGAGACCAAAACGGTCTCCACTTGGGATTCCTTAGAATACCACGGCAACCCAGGATAGTTCATAAGCCGTAGCCACTTTTACACAAGCCATCTACACAGCTTTTCCCTAGCTTGTCGTCCTGTGTACAAGGTACCGATGCAGGGTGGTAGTATGGAGGTTGAGCCAACAATTTGCCAGGTTCTTTCTGAAATCGTCTCAGAAACGTGACATCACCATTGTGTAAGGTCCTGATGCAAAATGCTGAGATTGGCAACAAACCAAATGTTTGCAAGCTTCTGATGTGCTATCAGGGCGGGATGGTGGGGTTGATGTCAATCTAAGAATTTGCCAAGTTCTGACATAGTATCAGAAGTGTAAGGCCGCCATATTGTAAAGTACCAATGCAGGATGGTGGAGCTGAAGTCAACCCGGGAATTTGCCAGCTTCCGACATAGTTTCAGAAGTGCAATGCCACCAGTGGGCCACAGTAAGAAATTTAGCACCAAAGACTCTTTCACACCATTACAGTAGATGCATGGCAACAACAGTGACAAGTGTTTTCAACACAAGCGGATGTGGGTAGCAAGTTCACACTCTGGTCACAGACCCTTAAACTTTGTTACGCCTCTGAAAGTAGGAAGAAAGCTGGCAAATTTAAGCTCAACTTCTTTCCCCTCTTCGCAGGACAGGGGACAGGAATCTAAAAAGGTGAGGGGAAAAGTAGCTTAGTTGACTAGCTCTTTGACTGCCAAAGACGTTTCATGATGATTAGTAAAATTCCAATTAATGGAATGCGATCTTTCATTTCGTAGCCACATTGTATATGTAGTAAAGGCAAACAATATTCTTTTTGCCTTGAAAGATGAGCTAAAATGCTCAAAAGCGGCTGGCACTGTGGATTTTTTTGTTTTGTTTTTATAACGCCTGGCAGTCAAAGAGTTAAGGAATAAAAACATATACAGCCCTACTGCTGTTCCAGATGTTGGCACTAGTGTTTCTAGGTATTGAATTATTTGAATGTGCAAAGCCACAACGGGGTGATGTGATATGAAGAATAATACCGGTTCACAAGTCAGATGTTAGGCTGGACAAGTCTTAGGAAGACTGTTTTTTTACCATTATTTGTTGGAACACTGGGGTACCTTATCTGTTGCAGAGCGCAAAGCAAACCGTCAAGGCACACTTGATTTGAGCTCTCACCTCAAATCCATCAAATGTCTTCAATGATAAGACTTGGAGGGGAGGTGATTCCTCCAAAAGTCTGGCAACAAGCTCTTGTACCGTATACTTAAGACTGCGGTGCCTCCATTCTTTCAAGCTTTCCCCACTCTATTATTATCAGCAAAGTGGTGCTTGTTTGTGAAAGGCTGGGGTCGGGTTCATTTAGATAGTGGAGAGACACACTCATTGGAAAGCCGGTGGGGAGTGTTTGCTCACTTAATGGAAGCAACTCTGGCAGCAAACGTAAAAGACAATCAGGCAGACCGCGGCACAGTTGACTCTCCCGGCCTGAGAATGCGACAATGGCGTGTCAATGATGTCTCGCTTGGACCCTCTGCCATCCTCCTGCTTCTGCTCTGCTTGGTCAAGCAGCATTACCCCATAATGGAAGGGAGGCCTGTAAATTCTCACTGGCTGCACTTTTTATGGCTCCTTTCCATTTGCTCTGCTGCCTGTCACAAAAGACAATGCCTTGATTTAAGGATAAGCATTGGGTGATGTGACAAGGGAAAAGGGCCGGATAATGGCACACTGTGGTCTTGTTTTGGGGGTTCTTGGGGGCTATTTTGGTGTGACTCCTGTATTTTATTAAAATATAACATTTTTAGGTGTATCTGAGGGCGCATTTGGTAGCATTACGGCATGTTAACTAGTTTAGCATCCTACGCTAACATAGCCAGCTTTTCACTTGGGAGGAGGTGACTAAACATATTTAAGGTTGTTGAATACTGTATATAAAGACTTTCACATGTCAAGCTTCTAGACAGGTTTGGAAAGACAGCCAACAACAACAAATATCTGTCTAAAAGTATAGACAGAAAAAAATGATCAGCTAGCTGTTGCACATAGCCAAGCTAAAATACTCCAAGCAACAGTCCCACCATGCAAAACAGCAAACCAAAAAAATTATAACAGCAATAATAACACAACAAGACAGAAGGCAAGAAGCTGACTGGCTGAGATGGAGAAGGGAAAGCTCAGCTCACAACTCATAAAGTGCACAGACACACCTGGGAAATAACCCCAAACACCAACCATGTATTAAAAAAATCTGCAAATTATAGTATTTTGTGTCTGATGCGAGTTTCCCCTTCTCCATATGAGATGAGATGAAGTGAAAGTGATACCAACGTGTGAAATGTGAGATAAATAAATAATAGATAGCCTCAAACGTGTAAATAATGGATAAACGATAAGATAATTTGGCCAGGATCTCAGGCAAAAACGACATCTTTTCTGCTATCATCTCCAATATAAAATTTGTAAGTGAGTTTGTGTGGGCGCACCACAGAACAGTGTGCGTGGGCGCACAATGGCAAGATGCCCCCAGACGTTCTTCTCTGCGATCTTTGCACGCATGAAAGTCATCCAAAGTGTGTAGGTGGACTGCTTGCGTGCTCGAACATGGGCCGAAAAACACCCAGGATGGCTTTAATGTTGTACAGATGAGATTCTAAAATTAGGGAGTGTGTGGGAAGCATGAGTTTGACCCCCCAAACACCCCAGTCCCCACCCCGCCTTCCTCCGTAGTCATGCTGTGGTCCGGATTAAAGACTTTGAGCTCTTCTAATGGGGAATTAATTTAGCTACGGTGGAATATTGGCGTTTTCTCTCCCACGTGAGCGTATAAACACACTAGAGATTTAGAGCCAGCAGGGAAGGAGGAAGAGAAAGGGGGAGCTGGGGGCTTAAGGGGGGGATACAGGTTGTTGTTCTCGTAGGGGGAAATTCCTTTGGTCCCCTCATCTTTTCACTGAGGCAACAGTCCAGTGACTTTCAACTTAAAAGAAAAAGAAGTTCCCTTAACTTATTCTTGAGCTGGACCAGACTCCCCTGGCTAGATTTTGATGGAAGTCTGAGAAGTGTAATTGTAAATAATGACCTTAACATCTAAAAGGGAAACCAGTAATTGAAGGGGTCTGAAATACTTAAATGGTTTTTGGCGGGTGAACGTTTTTGGGTCTGAAAAGTCCATCAGTCGCTCCAAGGAGCTGGCAAATAGATTGAGCTGACCTTCCAAAAATGTTCATCTCACACCGTGCCCTATTTGTCTTTGTTTTCTAGGTCATTTCTAAACATGTAACCAATTCACAAGGCACTGACGACAGCATGCTTCACCTCCACCGGACATTGGCCCTGTGCTTCTGGTGTCTTCTTCTGGTTCACAAGCAGGCCTCAGCTGATGAAGAGGGGCTCTGGGGACCAACACCTTCCAGAGAAAAGCCACCCCAAAAGAAAACCGGCTCCTACTGGTGGACCCCGAGCCTGCCAAAGCTCCCGTCCCTTCCGTCACTGCCGTTCCGTCTGCCTTTTTATCCTGTTGGGGGTGAAAGTGAGCCTGCAGAGTTGAACACAACCGGCCAAGAGCTGTCAGACCCAATCGATCAATCCGGGTCTGGAGATGGGATCATGTCTGAAGCCTCTGCACTTCCCACTAGTTCCACTCAGTTCCGAAGCAGCGTGACTGAGATAAGGACGGAAAGTCTTCTTGCAGGAACATCACATCCTCCACACGGTAGAAGTGACAATGGCACTCTTGTTGCAACCTCTGCAACGCATATCAGAAATACTCAGAGTCCCACCAGCTCAAGCACGCTGGAACAAAATGGGACACACAGACACCCACCTTGGGACACGACACTACCATTAACAGTGCAGCGCTTCCCAAAGGACGACAACGAGTTTTTACATACGCTGTCGGCAACGATGGCACCAGAAATCACAATTCCTCCCAACAAGGCAACAAACCCTGGAATGGGAATCACACTGACCCCAGCCTTCACTCCTGTTGACACCACTTCAGTAAAAGCACAAGGCTCAGCAGAAAGTCACACCACTCGGACCACCAGTATGGGGGTGATCACCACCACCACCACAAGTGGAAAGGTTACTGTACCGAAAGAAAAAGGTAAAAAAAAAAAAAAGTCTGACAAATCAATGGTGGTGGGATCGATTGTGCAAGGCTGATCAATCATATACAGACATGTGTTCAATAGTTGGCTGTCAAAAGGCCTGCATAGAGGTTAGGTTGTCAATGCGCAATTCTGACATGTCATTAAAGATCGTGTGGAAAAGCTGTCAAGTACTATTAGAAACAAGTCTACGTCACAACTGCATTGATGAAAGGCTGTAAATTCAACTTCAAAAGAAAAGCTTAGGATTCTCTTAGCTTTTATGGCTCCTCCAGTTGATATACTTATCAATGCCAAAATTAAGTGCATGTTTTATAACCTGTCTTCATAGAGGTTGCTTGAAAAGGGTGAGAGTGGAAATGTTTCGCTAATAAAGACCAAAGTGACATTGAAGGAACCTCCTCTCTCTCCAAAGCCCATCCCCCTCCTGACAGACGTTATCCGTATGCTTAATAATCAGACACATCCATCATGTCGGGTTAGAGGTTAGGCCGGAAGTTGATCAGTCGATTAATCCAAGCCTGCGGGGGAAGGGGAAGTTGGGGTCCCTGGACATTTGATAAAAGTGCCTCGTGTGCGTTTGCCCCCCCCACCCCCAGCGCCACTGACCAAAGGTGGGGCAGATTAATCATGGGGTGGGGGATTTAGATCATGTGATTGACAAGCCATCTGTCCACCGGTGTGGACAGAGACCCGCAAGTTTTCCCGCAAGGACGTTTACAAATGATCCAAAAACTCTGGGGTGCGATAATAATCCCATGGTAAGCTGCAGGAGCAATGCAAAACCGCAGTGTCGCTACATGTTCCGCTTGTGTACAATGTGCCAGTGGGGAGGGGGACCACCCCTGATTATGGCAGAGTATCAGTATTCTGAGCGCACAGTCAGCGAAACCATCCACAGCTCCAGTGGGACCACACGCTCGCCAGCCGCTGTTCACCAAAGCTGAACATGCTCCCGCTCCTCCCATCCTGCCCCTCCACCTTTTGTCAGCTTTGTACAAATCCTGACAAGCGCTAAGCTCCCGTAGCCGCTTTGAAAACTGAAGTGTTTTGACAAGGAGATTTCCTTGCAGGGAAAGCTGTCATGTAAACGTGCTTAAAATGAAACAGGAGGATGCTAATAGCGCAAGCATTGCACATAGGCTGCTAAAAACATACAGAATATCCAGACAGCCCAATGCTGTCAGCTGTCATTTTCACACCTTGGTGAAGATTTTAATTAAGGGTGAATAAAGACAATTAGTTAATCACTGCATGATATGACTGGACACTGGCTCGGAGCCGCTACCAGTGCTGAAAACAACACAAGAGGCTGCTAACAGACACGTGAAAGCTGACACTTTGTGACTACTAAACAAAATACAGCATGTCCAATCATCCCAGTTCTGTAAGCTGTCATATCAACACATTAGTCAAGAGTTTCAGGATGACTAAAGGCTAAAGGTTTTAGCCTTAAATCCAATCACTACATGGACCAGAGGCAGAAACTTCACTGGCTGGAAATCATTACTACTTGTTAAAACGATACAAATACACAGAAGAAAACATACTTTCACTGTTAACACATGTTATATCCACATATCCCAACAGTTTAAGATGTCATTTTGACACTTTGGTCTTAATCACTTAGAAGATCAGAATACACAATCTAAATTTAGACAGCTAAATTTCAGCCTGACCAATTTCTGCACAGAATGTAGGGTTTTTGTTTGTTTGTTTGTTTCTAGATGGTCTATAATGGTAAAATGGCAGCACATGCACGTCGAAACATCAATGCAATTAGGCTACGGAGATCCACACAAAGTGCCGTGGATGACTGGCTGCATAAAAGTGGAGGCCAGGCTGACCCATTTGACACAACTGGGTTAAGATACACAGTCATTCCACTCCAAGTGCAGTGTAGTGTTAAACTATTATTTTGTGTGTGTCATTTCTCTCTGAAGCCACCCAGAGCTTAAACCGCTCGTTTCTTCACAGCTAAGGCAGATCAGGCGGATGAGGAAGGTGCGGCCCCTGATGGCTACATGACGGATGTTTCAACGCTACTAGCAACGTCCCTGTCAGGAATAATTGGTGAGCTCAGAGTTCTGCTCCTTCCCCATCCCTTAAACTGCATGAGTCCGCGTCCAATTTCATTGTTGAAGGGAGGTAAAATGTTCAGATTTAAGATGATCTAACACCATCAACGATATACCATCGATAAAGTGCTGTCTAATAAAAGTGCTGCTGCCATTATTGTCTTGCTATTTCTCTCATGGGATACGACATATACAACTCATGATGAAAATCGATCTCTGGTGACATATGTGGCCCAGTTCGCAGGAGCAGCTGTAACCCACTTCTTCTATTGCTCGCTCCAGAATAGCAGAAGCGATTTCTCCAGAAATAGATTTTCTAAATGTGTCACTTGTTTTAGCGGAAGTCATCTTGTTCTCAAGTTCCATGTGTGAAGGTGACTGTGGATGGTGTATTTGCCCTGAGAGGCCCCAGCAGGTGGATTTGCAACAGCTGGGAATCAAACCTGGGATACGATAGTCTGTCATTGGTGTTTTATACCAAGCACTGCAGATGTGACCGAGTTGTTCCCACAGGAATGTGTCACGTGACCTAGCGGCACACAGCAGAACCTAAATTCTGCGAGCTGTCCTTGCTTTGTGGTCCACCAGACTGTCAGCACAAACGTGCACTGATGTTAGTGCAAAGATCAGTCAGGTTTTCCATCCACGCGTCCCTAGGGTGGCATCTCGATCGCCCTGGAAAGCAAACACACAGACCGACACATTTCTGAGTCACACCTCCTTTATCGATGTTTGTTTGACCCTCTGGTCATGCTTCCCCCTATAGGTTAATATTTCTGGCCTGGCAGGATGACATCAACAGCAGCATAGACATTCAGAACATGTTTTTAATAAGACAAAAACATTGGTGAATATGCACCTAAATCCCGACAACTGACTAATAAAACCAATTGCTGCACCATGCTCTCAGATAGGGTTGTCATATTTCCTCCAGCTTGACGTTTGCATTACAACCTGCTACAATAATCCAGGTTTAAATGGGGTGAAAATGCGACAAGATGACTACTTGTGAAAATGCTCTGTCACTCAAGTACAGTAAACGCAGACGTGTCTCTTCTTGCAACTGGAGCAAACAAGCGCAGGTTAAACATGATTGGCCTAGTTAAAACAAAACACCAAGCCCACGTAAGTGAGTGTCCCATTTGAAGGTGGCGGCCCATGGGAACATAAACAAAACGAGCAAATTAAGGGACAAGAAAAGGGAGGGATGGAAAAAAATTAATCAATAAAAAAGGTGTGAAACCGCATGAAATCTGCAAAAGGAAACAATTAGTGGGCCTGTCTGGTATGCGTACTTCTGATCTCTAATGCCTTCTCAATGCTTTTAGATCTATTTTGATGTACACATTTCCTGCAAAACAACACTAATCCAGCCCACAGTGCAATTGCCTATATTGCCGGGTTATTACTCTCGAGGTCTGGGGTCTATTAAGAGAGCCTGGTTCTTGATTGTCTGCAATAAGCCTGCAGCAAAATGACGGATGAGCCAGCACACATGACAGCAATGAATCCCTCTTTCTACATCATTGTCAGACTACTGGTTCTCAATGTTTTTCTCTGCGGTGAAAAGATAGCAGGAATGCGGGCAACGATTGATTTATGGGATTAACATGGGTATAATTTAATTTGAAGTCAAGAAAACTGATTTTGTGCTTTTTTTTTTTAAGGGACTACAGCAGAAAGGTCACAAAAGCTTCAAACAGAGACCTGGATGTCGAGTGACATCGTCACGTTCCTCCCAGACTGCAATAAAGAACACTCCGGGAACTGCAACTTCTCAGGCGACTGGGAATCGATGACATCATCAGACATGAAGCCGGCACAAAACAACACAAGCACAAACCAGTCAAGCATCCCTTCGGCATTCTCGTCTCCTCTCATGTTGGTTCCGCTGTACACAGACTGGAACAGCGCCATGGCAGCCTGGGGCCTGGCCTGGGAGGCGCACGTGTACGGCGCCGGTTGTGTCTTTGCGATGCTAACGTTGGCTTCTGCACTCAACCTTCTCTGCTTGCCTCTGCGCTGTCCATCTGGTTGTGGCTACTTTGCTCTGGTCAGCCTGTTTCTACTGGCCGCCGGGGGTACCAGATCTTTCTCGCTCCTGTATGACGCATACGGCCACCAGGACCGCTTGCCCTCCAGCGAGGCCTCGCTGATGCTCTATGAGGCACCGTTCCCTTGCCTGACGGCGGCATTCGGCTTGGTTTTCCTTCTGCTTTCCATGCGCTCCAGAATGCAGCTTTCCTACTCGGCCTTCCAAAGACCCTGCTTCTTGGCCTGTTTGGTCACCTTGCACTTCACTGCTGCCTTCGGTCCAGGGACCATGCTGAAGTTTTACCAGCAAAAACCTCCACTTTGCCTCTTCCTGTCCCTCATCTCCCGTGGAGCCTTTGTAGTCCTTGCCACCTTCCTGTCCACTGCTTATTTTGTGTTCTACGTCTACGTGCGCGCAGACTCCAAGCACATCTACCACCTGAACAACACTTCCCCGACACCAGCCGAGCGATATAACCGTTGCCCCTTCGCCGAGAGCCGCGACTGGGATCGTGCGGCCGTAACGGTTTGTCTTTCCGCGCTGTTTTGTTTAGCCTGTGCGGGGCTGCAGCTGTACGCGATGCTCAATGCTATGGGTGTCACTGGGGGAGAGGAAGTCTTCCACCCGTGGTGCTGGTGGACTTTTCAATTCAGCTGCAGACTGTGCGAATTGGGTGTTTGCCTCACCTTGGCACTGGTCGTGGCACAACCAGTCTACTGCTCTGACCAGCTAGCGTCCGCTGGAAGCTGTTGGACTGAACTGCTGGCGTCAAAGGCACCCATCCTTCCAGGGAGCTGCCAGTGGAGTTTAGGCCATCAAGAGAAACTCGCTATTGTGGACACGGTCGGCCTCGGTGAGACAGAGAGCCTTCCTCTCTACACTCTCATGGACGAGAGGCTGTCTAGCAGTCTAAACGGGCTAGACTTCCTGTACCACAGCAACCGGGCTCTGGCCTATCGAGATCCTGAAGGAAATTCGGACATGAAGGACTCGCAGAAACTCGGAAATGGAGGCGGTGGAGAGCCTTCAGGCGGATCCTCCTTTACAAGTGACTCCACTACAGACCTGAGGCCGCCGTCGCCCATCAACCTACGTCGCAGCATCGATGAGGCCCTCTTCGGCGAGGCTTTTTTCCCAATGAGCCTTTTCAGCACAAACAGGCCCACACAGAGCAGCAACTCACCCGTAAACAACCATAGTAAACTTCCCAGCCTGTGTGATCCCCGCTTAGATGATCATGGCCTTTACCGGACCTCCTCTTGTGCAGACATAACTTCCAAAGCAGGGGAGATTATAGCCAGGGGTCATCCATCTCCATCCCCGTCCTCTTCCAGCTGCTCGTCTCCCGAGCGCTGGAGGGGAAGCTCCTCGTCCAGCTCCTTGTATCGAGCATCCATCGGAGACTCTTCACTGGTCCTCTGCCCAAGTCCAGAAGCACAAGCTCAGCAGCAGAGCAACCCACAGAGGCACTACCAAACGCTGGGCGCAACCTCACAGGAGAGCCTTGACCTCGATATGTCGTCTGAGGCCGACCGATCGGTGCAGGAGGAGTTTGTGAGCGCTTGCAGACAAATCGATGCGCTCAGCATCTGCAGCGAGACCATTGACTTGTAATGGACAAAGACTTGACGTGAGGACTTCATGAGAAGGTGAAATGTAAGGGTTTATTTTGGCAGCAGGTTTACAAGTGTATGGTAAACCACAGCTGCCAAATAACACATTTGGTAGGTGTGTCTTTAAATGGTCATTAGTGAATGTCTATGCGGGTTTAAGTGCCAAAAATGTATGAAATAACGGGTAGTTTGTAAGTTTTACACTTTTTCTGCCTAGTAAGTCAAAAATCTGTCAAGTATAGCCAAAATAACTAATATCTAACACAATAATGGATACAACAGCTCATGGTTTACTGCATTTGTGTATTATTTAGCACTTATAAAATACTACTGAAGTTCAATTCAACTTAAGCACAAACTTTATGAGGATGCAAGTGAGCAAGTGGCGTCCTCTGCTGGCCATTCCCTTAAATATTTCTACATGAACTGCTACCCTGTGCTGACTAATTTATATACGCAAAATGCACACACAAAGTTTAATAAAGTTTATCTGTAAACCAATGACTGTTTTTTTTTTTTTTTTTAGCCCCAATAAGACAGCTGACGAGAACAGTTTAATTTCTTTATTTGTTTCACCAAATTGAACAGTAAAGCAGCGCTCCCTATGTTGAGCGCTTTTTAAACAGTAACAGGCGGTGTCCCAAAAGCAAACACTCAAAAACCAAGTCTTCTCCATTCAGGATAGGAAAAGAACAACAAAAACATGTCAAAGTCTGTATGTGGGAATTTATCTGTACTTTTCTGGACATTTTCTTGACAAGACTTGTGTTAGTCAAGCCAACCCAGTGCTGGGAGAAGTACTTTAGCTTTAGGTAGAAACTGTGAGGCCTTAGCTTAAGGCCACATCTACTACAACAGCGAGACAAGCGCAGCAAGTTTTTTAACGGGACCACCTATCAAGGCATTTTTCCGGTAAAAACAACAAAAGGCATTTATTAAAAAAAAAAAACAACAAAAAACAAAACATGGGAATGAGTGTAACAAGTTAACAAACAGGCTAGTTGTTTTGTTTGTTTTCACTATATTTGGTTCTGACATTACAAAAAGAGCACGTATAAATACACTTGGCAGTGCGTATGCAGTTACAACAAAGCTTAATAAAAATACGTTGGGCTTGTGGAAAAAGGACATGCATATCAAAAACCCTTCATTGCTCCATCCAAAGTCCAGAAGAGACTGTACAGCTTTTCCATAACAAACCCACTCATGGAAACATACCTGATTATATTGTTTTTGGTCCCGATCGTGTGATATTTGGGCTCATGAATGACTGGAGGCGGCTGTGCTGATTGTAGGCGGCGCCCGAGGGTCCAAAGTAAACAAGAGAACTCGCCCCGAAAAACAAAAACACGACCACAAACGTAGAGCCGCGACGCAAGACTCAAATGTGTCATCAAGGAACATCTGGAAACCCAGGCGTGCCGCTTTTTACGTGCAAAGTGCCCTCCGCTACTCCCCTACCCCGGCCTGCGAACTTGATGTTGGTGGAGAGTCGGGTGTGGAGATGAACTAGACGTGGACATGATGGCGGGTGGGGTGGGAGGTTTATCGTCATTTAAACATTTGGTCACTTTCTTTTTTTTTTTCTTTTCTTTTTAATAAGGTGGTATGATGGCCCATCCGCAGCTCAGTAAAGACGCTTCTCGTAACTGTCGAGGTGAGACGCAAGGAAACACAATTAGTACCGGATGTGTCATTTCAAGTGCGGCATCCATTTTGTTTAATGGTTAGCTGCTGCATTAAAAGCCACTCAAGCGCATGCAAGACTCCACGCTGTTGTTAGAAAAGCTCTCAAGTGTTTCTAGTAAGCACGCTAAAAAGGTTAATAGCCTTGTACCCTTTTTGTTAACACCCGCACTTGAGGAAATACTCTTAAGCCCAACATCACATTTTAGAGTTCATGTTCAGTTTTATTTCATCCTGGAAATGACACAGTCAAAAGACTATTTTGGTTATTTTGACAAAAACTTTTCCAAATTAATCTATACACGGATATCCAATATTCCACCCTGAGAGTTTTATACCTTATTTCATGCTGAGATTATTTGCCACAAAAGACTACTCATCATTTTCAAAAAATGTAATTGATATCGCTTATCCATTATTTCTAGACATATGATGGCCATATTCAGGTCTTCAGCTTAACAATTATGCTAGTACGAAGATTTGACGCTGTCTCATAAGTGTCCAAAAATCATTTTATCATTTGAATAGGAAGCAAAATGATTTCTTTTGCCACCCTCTTGTGTCATTTCCAGCCATTTAACATTAAATAAATCACTTTAACTCAAAATGTGGATGATTTGAGTCTGTTTCATGAATAAAATACACATTTTCCGTACATCTAATTTGTAATGCTATTTTTTTTAATGATTTAAATGGTTAAGCATGAAGCGTGCTCGAAGCTTCTAACGTTGGAAAAAGCGCTACTTACGAGTGAAGTCCATGAACGCCTCCTTCCACCTGTGCCGACATGGTCCTCTTCTCAAACTTGAGCTCTCCAGAGTACATCATGGAGCTAACAAAATAACAAACGTGTTTAGCTGGTGCTGTTGAATTATATGCGGAAGAAGAATTGAGGCTGTCCTCACCGGAGCACCGAGAGACTTTTGGCCCCGATATCCTGGCAGCCATGTTGGATACCGGCTATGAGGTATGGTACAAACTTGTGGATGGAACCCTTGTCCTGCACTGAGCCCGAAACACCCTGTGCCACCTTCACGGCGTCGCCCTCGCTGTCATGTTGAAAAGACAAAAAAAAAAAAAACACCCGTCAAATCTACACCCCACACTTGTTTTTATAATGTAGTACAGTGCGACTTGAGCACACCTGAAGTAACGTTTCTGGCTACTGGTGCTCTTCTCCATGGCATCGAGGGAACCCATGCCACGGTACTTTTTGAGCCGCACGCCATCTGAGAAGAAGTACTCACCGGGAGCCTCGGTGGTCGCTGCCAGCAGGGAGCCCATCATGACTATAACGGAAAAAGGCGGGAAACTATTAGATAAGGAAATAGCATTTCAAGGATCTGATTGACATGCTTTTGCCAAAGCATACGGGTCTTGGCCTTGACACCTGTGCTCTAGGAGGATTTGATATTTCTTCAAATGTGTGTATTATTATAGCTCCTTACTACCGGTATTTACATAAATATCCAATTTCCTGCACTCTTGTGTTATTTCCTGCAGGCATGAAAATATGGAGGACCAAAACTGCCAAAATTCGAAATAAATAAATGACTAAATAAATAAATAAATAAATAATTGACTAAAAGTGAAAAATAAAAATGAATATAAAAAAAATATAATTCAAAAATTATATCTAAAAAATATAAATGGAAACAAATCCATTTTTATTTTAACTTTTAGTAATTTATTTATTTATTTAGTTATTTATCAATTTATTTAGTCATTTATTTATCTATTTATTTATTCATTTATTTTTCTATTCAGTCATTTATTTATTTAGTCATTTATTTATTTTGAATTTTGGCAGTTCTGAGCCATACTGCCAAGTTAAAATGTTATTCAAATGAGGGGGCGGGTCCTAAGCGTGTCTTGGGTTGGACTCCGCCATTGCAAACTGTCTGTCATTGGTCGAGTGAGCAGCACGGCGAACAAGGAAGTCTCAGCAATGGACGACTATCTTGTCCACTGTCTGCTCTCACTTGTTGTCTAGCAACTCAAGTCGCAAGTTGAGGTGACAGTGGACACGATCATCGTCCATTGCTGGAGCTCTCCATTGCAAGCCGGCGAGACTTCCTTGTTCGCCGAGTTGCTCACTCGACCAATGACAGGCACGCTTAGGACCGCCCCTTCATTTGAATAACATTTTGACTTGGCAGTACGACCCAAAACTGCCTAAATTCCAAATAAATAAATGACTAAATACATGACTAAATAAATAAATGTCTAAATAGACAGATAGATAAATGATAAAATAAATAGATAAATAAATAACTAAATAAATAGATAAATAAATGACTAAATAAATAGAGAAATGACTACATAAATAAATAAATGACTAAATAAATACCGGTACCTTAAATACATTACCTAAAGTGAAAATAAAAACGGATTTATTTCCATTTATATTTATTTTTTTTTAATATAATTTTCGAATTATATATATTTTTTATATTAATTTTTATTTTCACTTTTAGTCATTTATTTAGCTTGAATTTTGGCAGTTTTGGTCCTCCATATGAAAACAGGTCAAAACAAACTTCCAGAAATGCATTTTCATGTAGCATGAATAAAATCCAGTGCGAATGGGTGACATCATTACACGGGTGTGCGTAAACTGCTGCGTTCAAGTGCGCCATGGAAAACAGCCAAACCACATTTACCAACAACAATTTTTCATAACTACTATACTGCTATAATATGTCATGAATGTGGTGGGAAAGCGAATTAGAATTTATTTAATCATTTCTAATGTCTTTCCATTGGGGACATTCTTACCGGTGGACGCTCCCAGCGAGAGTGCCTTGACCACGTGTCCCACCGTCTGGATTCCACCGTCAGCGATGACGGGCACGCCAAAGCGCCGGGCGTACTCGGCCACCTTGTACACAGAAGTCCCCTGAGGCCGCCCACACGCCATAACTGTAAACGCAGCAACAGATGCTGATAAATGGGGCAGACATTGCCTTGGCAACATAGAAGAGGGAGAGAACCAGAAGTGTCTCTCTGGTTACCATGGGCAACCATGAGAAGGCACACAGAAAACAAAGCTGTATGAGTACCTTCCTGCGTGATGCAGATGGAGCCGCAGCCCATGCCCACCCGCAGTGCGTCCACGCCGGCATCGATCAGATTCTTGGCTTGTGCCGCTGTCACCACTGAGAAGAAAATGTTTGTTTTGTTTTTTTTAAAGAAATGGGTGGGCAATCGGCGGCATCTGGACCACAAGAGTATTTTATTTCGTCATTTGGCCTGATGTGCAATTTTATGCGAGGCCACTGTTGAAAAAACAAAGGCTAAAAGTTGCCCAGAAGGTTTAAAAAGCCAATTTAAGAGGGTAAATGCAATTTCGGAATTTGAAGACCTTTTATATACACTTTGATAAAAATTTTAACTACAGTGTTAACCATGTACTTACCAACACATGAGAAAATGTTAAATTTACAATTTCTTTATTGTCAAATACTATACATTTACAAATACACCATACACAGAATCACACCCGTCACCATGGGCGGGCCATAGGGGTCCGTGCCCACCCACCAAGATGATTCTGCCCACCCATTTGAGGCACAGATCTCTAAAATGGTTCTCCTTTTTTTATTATTATATTTTTCCATTCATTCTATTTAGCAGTCTTATGTCTGAGTGTTAGTAAACGCAACACAGGTCTCGTGGTGAGGAGGCACGTTACGTTTGAGTTGGCTGCTTCTGTTCATTGCTTCTAATGCTCGCCCTCGTGAATTGTTGTTTTCGGCGTCGGCTACAGCCAACGGTAGCCGTTTGTTCAAGACAAATAAAAAGGGTGACCTTTCCAAGCAACGTTTTCTGGCGGCATTCTTGCAAGACGTTACAATATGAGGAAATAGTGGTATGGTTTTGTTTGATTGATGACCAGTCTTATCTGCAATAGCCACAGGACCCACATATCGTTTGGGCATCTAAAATGAGGTAGGATTTTGCTTTCCTTTTTTGTTTTTAATTCTGCTGCAGAGACCGTTCAAACAGGTGGCCCGTTCAAATATGTCAACGCATCCGCCATATTGGATGTAACAATTGTATTTGCCATTACATCGGCAAATGGCTTGATGATAGATCTCCAAGAAACGGTCTTTACAAATAACTTCACTTTGCCTCATCCAATATGTCTGCGGCATCAACGTACTCAAGACGCCGCTGCAGTCTACTGTATGTGTATGTACTGTACATTGGGGTGTTAAAAAAAATCGATTCGGCAATATATCGCGATACTACATCGCGCAATTCTCGAATCGATTCAATAGGCGGCTGAATCGATTTTTTTTTTTTTTTTTTTTTAAAGAGCTCAGAATTGTTCATTCGGTAGTCTTACCGATTCAAAGTCTTATCATCATTGCATTTTTTTTTTTTTTTTTTTTTTTTTTTTTTTTTTTGTGTGTGTGAATCGATTTTTAAACTTCCGTTTTTAATGGAAAAATATTCAACAAAACGTCTGACTTCGGGTTAGGATTCACACCTTGAGCATGGAAGAATGTTATATGAACGGAACATTAAGCCTTAATATTTTATTTTAATGCTGTTCAAACATGAAACAGATTACAACCTCTATAAGACTGAAATTTCAGATAAATAAATAATACATTTTCATATGAATCTTACACTCTACAAGCTTACTGATTAGTATTTTCTAAATTTGAATGAAAAAAACTCGCAACAATCGACTTATAAATTCGTATCGGGATTAATCGGTATCGAATCGAATCGTGACCTGTGAATCGTGATACGAATCGAATCGTCAGGTACTAGGCAATTCACACCCCTACTGTACATGCTTTCTATGATAATACTGTCACGGGTGCCATTCAATGGATAGATGCACGGTAGTGCAACATAAATTTATCCAAATATATTGGGCAAGTTAATGCTGTCTGTAGGGTTATCATATTCAAAATAATTGGGCCCACCCATGCATTCATCTGTCCCCCTTAAGCCTGGGCTCTGGTGATGGGTCTGCACAGAATTACACACACTTCATTTAAGTCCCCCCAACAAATTTACCAAACAAGGTGCGAATATGTGACAATATGGCATTTTTAAGCTCCTCTGACTTACCGTTTCCTCCAACCACTTGCAATTCTGGAAATTTCTGCTTGATGTAGTTTATCATGTTGATCTGAAACACGGAGTTGCCCTGTGAAGAGTCCTGAAGGGAGAGAAAAAAAAAAAAAAAAGGTTGTCATTTTTTTTTTAAATGTGTGAGAGTGTTTTTTTTGTCTAAAAGCATGGTAAAAAGACCCACCAACACCACCACGTCCACGCCCGCCTGCACCAAAAGGTCCAGCCTGTACTTGTCGTCATCGCGGGTGCCGATGGCGGCGCCGCACAGCAGCTGCTTGCGCGAGTCTTTGGAGGCTAGGGGGTAGTCCCGGTTCTTTTTCAAATCCGTCCTGGCGATGATGGCCACCAGCTCGTCGTTGTCGTTCACGATGGGGAGCTTGCCTGGTTTGCAGCAACAATGTCAACAAATGGAGGGGAAAAGGGAAAAAAACAAACAAAAACAAAAAAACAATATTGGTGTTTTTACCTTTTTTGCTGCGCTGCAGAATGTCATTTGCTTCTTTTAGGGTGACACCTGCCGGAGCAACCACCAGCTCCTCCCTCTTTGTCATTGCCTGAAACAGCACAAGCCAGAGTATTTATATAAATGTTCCTATTCAATATGCATCCCTGGGTAAGATATTGCATGAATTCCCACTGAGCACAAACCTCCGCCAGGGGCTTGGTGTGGTCTTTCTCCGACAGGAAGTCGATATCCCTGGAGGTGACGATTCCCACCAGCTTTCCGCCCATTTTGCCCGTCTCGGTGACGGGGATTCCCGAGAAGCCATGGCGCACTTTGGCTTCAAGCACATCACCGACCGTCTGGCGGGGGCTCATTACCACTGGGTCTGTGATGAAACCTTGCTCGAATCGCTGAAATATGAATTGCATGTGTAGAAATACGATTTCTTTCTTTATTTTTTAAAATGAGTGGGTTGATGATGACGCGGTAAAGCCAGCATACCTTGACTTTGCGGACCTCGTTGGCTTGGAATTCGGGTGTGCAGTTGTGGTGAATGAAGCCAATGCCTCCCATTAGCTATGAAGTCAATAAGATTTTTTGAAATGGCATAATCAGAATAATTAAAGCACCCATGCAATCAACATCTTACCGCCACTGCGATGGCCATTGCAGATTCTGTAACAGTGTCCATGGGGGAAGAGATGAGGGGGGTCTTCAATGTGATCTTCTTGGTTAACGCTGATGTTAAATCCTGACAGGTGAACATTTTAAAAAACATAAACCACTGTACCATAAACAGGTGTGTTATTATTATTATTATTATTATTATTATTATTATTATTATTTTAAGTTCCGTATTTAAAAATAATCATACATAATACACAATACATTCATAAAACAATTAAATATACGAGTAAATAAAACAGAAAAAAAAAACAATCAAGTCCGGACAGGGGAAAATGATTGTTAATAAATGAATAACTAAATAAACAGGAGAATGTTATTTTAATTAGTTACTCAATTGGTAAATATATTTTAAAAATAAACACAAGAAATGACTGGTTTAATGACATATGAGCCAATTTCTGACCACATTCAGCAAAAATCAATTTAAAAAAAACTAATTACACTGACACAAAATAATCACACAATAATAAAAAAATACTTTATAAAAATATTGTCAGACTATTATGTTCAATGAAATGAGCCAGTGCCCCGGAAAGTCAAAATTAATATAAAAATAAAATACAGTAAATAAGCTAACCAGTGTATTATGCACATCAGCCACATGAGGACGCAATTTCATCTTGGAACAGTAGCTGAATGAGCCAATCATTTTTCTTTTCTTTTTTTTTTCTTTTTTTTTTTAATTCAAGCACAAATTTTATCAGGAAAGTGATACCTACTTCCCACATGGGGTGGTGGTGTGTGGGTGGGGGTATTGGCGTAACAATAATGATGATATTCCCGGTCAAATAAATTCTTATCAGGCGTTAACTCGCAAGTGGGCTCCTTTTCTCACATGGTGAAGGTGAGGGGTGTGTGGGGGTGGTGGGTAGAAACCACCTCACGCTTCCATTTAGAGAGCATGCACTGATGTGTGAGATTCCACCTGGGAGATGGGAATTATGTGAACGTCCACACAACATACACATACACACGCACACACACGGCCTCTGTGTGACACCTCGGCCCAGATTGTGCTGGGGGTCTACTCAGAGCCAAATGTGGACTTGTTTTTGCTTGTCATGCATGAATGGGCACACTGTAAAGAACAGAGGCCAAGTGGGGCACACATGGACCATGACTGTGAGGCCACAATGACAGAAAGGTGAAGTATCGAAGAAGAAGCCTAAGGCACTAAAAAAAGCAAGAAGACAAAGTTGGCGTGTTGCTTCAGCATGCCCGAAACCCACGTGAGGGTAAGCAGCTCAGAAAACGGATGGATGGATGGATGGATGGATGGATGGGGCGATACCTACATATTTATGCCTATGCTATCCAAACAAAAATTTTCTCAGTATAGCTTTAAAGATAAGAAGAGACAATATTCAAAGTTATTTGGAAAATAAAACACGTTAATTAAATTAGGGGAATTTTATTTTCAAATGACCCATGTCACCCAGTGGCCATAAATGGAAAGGCAATGTAATAATAATTTTCAGTAAAAAGCAAAAACAAAAAATAAATGAATAAATAAATAAATAAATACATAAATAAATACATAAATAAATAAAAATAAGTATGTTTTTCAAAGGTAAAGTATAATGTCGACATTTGTTTATACAGGATTACTGTATATTATTCTTATTTGACAAAATGTTCTCATACCCTATAATATTTTGTTTGGAAAATGGGAAAAGTTTGGTAAATACAAAGTTATCTGAAATCAACTCCTTGGATAAAAACAAATGAGAAGCTGATGAGATAAGAGTCGTGTTTTGAAATCAAGTGTTTTTACTTCTCAGTATGTGGCTTTCATCAAGTTAATGTCTTCTATGTAAAATTTCAATGGAATTCTTAAGAGATCAAGAGTGAAAATGTCACAAGATTCATACTTTTGAGATTATGGGCAAGCCTGAAAATCTTGACGTGGCAATTGAGACGGATGGGACAAGACGGCGTAGTGAGAGAGGATAACAAAAACAATTTTTAAACAGATATTGTACATAATACATTTCTGTTTTTGTATGTTGGTACAAGGCCTATTTAAATTTGAGCTCAACGTTGACTTTTTTTTTTTTTACATAGTCATAATTCATTACTTCAAGAGCTCTGGTATGTTCATGCAGCAACCTCTGTGCATTTTCCTGCACTGTGAATTTCATGTTTTTCAATTAAGTGATGGAATAAAAAAAAAAAAGCTTTTGTTTTTTTTTTCATTTTATGATTCATCCATTAATAAAAAAATAAATAAAATAATAATTTAAAAAAATCAACAGCGACATTATTCAAATAATCCTTGATGCAGAACTAATGTATACAGAATGTGCATATTTATAGTCTTATATAATAAATATTAATTAACAAATATGTAGTTTTAATATTTATTTTTAATTCTAAGAAGATCATTTGAGATTCATATTCTTCAATACATCGGTTGCCATTCAGTCTCTGTATCGTGACACTAATGTAGAGCAAATATAGCAATGATGTCGTATCGCTGAAAACGCTGTTTGCTTTGAACAGAGCTCCTAACAGAGCACGTGGCGGGGGAACATGATTACAGATACCCATTAAATAAAACCTGTGATATGAACAAAGCAGAGGAAGGCGGATTTACTTTAACCCCCCCCTGAGATTATCTCCTCCATGGCCAACCAGCTGGGAGTGGTGGGTGAGATGAGCAACCCAAGCAGTCAGGGGCAGCAGGATGAAGTGAGTAGCGTCAAATGAGCAAAAATAATAAACAAGGCTATTTCTGTTTCGCACTCAGGTCTGAGGTTTGGCAGCATAGAAGCGCGTCTAGACGAGGGAACAAGGCGGAACCTTCACAAATTTTATGCCGTACTCACCACTTCGTCTGAGGTGAAGTCGATGAAGCCAGGCAGAATTAGGAAGTCACTGAAAGACAACACAAAAAAATGAGAAAAGTCAGAGGCAAACATGAGACAGCATATACAATACTGATTTAAAAAACAAGAAAAAAAAACATTTGTGGCACATATGTCCTCAAAAAGCATTAGAATGAGGTGAAGTACCTACATGTCAGCACATTTTTTCCACTGGTCACATTTAGTATCATGATTTTACCATATATACTTTATACCCAGATGCCACTATTGAAAAAAGGGAGTCGTTTTATATTATAGTTTAGTCCTACTTCTGTTTATAGTTGCATGGCAGTTTACGATGTTAAAATGTTGCTACACTTAATGAAGTTTTTTCCCCCAACAATTTTTTATCTGCGTTATTGATGCAGTAAGGTCTCCTGAAACAGACAGTCCGCGACTGCTGTATTTGTACCGTACCACGCCCACAAACATCTGCGTGGAGAGCAGCAGAAATTCCAGAAAAGCATCTGTTAGCAATTAGCTGCCGCCGCAAAGTTCAGCTGCCACACAGCAAAAAAAGCAAAAGTTTAAATTATGAGTTTGTCAATGAAGTAATGAGTACATACCAAATGTTCCCTGCAGTCTTGATTTTTTCGCCGTGCTGTGTGACAGCAGGCATGACACATATTTTGCGGTAAACAACAGGGCCGGGCAAGAGTGATTGGTAAAAAACAAAATGGAGGCTTAGTTGTATAAGTAAACTCCATTCTTTAACAAGGCCACAGATTTAGAGAAGTAGGAGTTATTTCTTATATATCTTGAAAATTGTACTAATTTAACATTTTTCTTAATTATTATGTTACTGTATTTAAATTAATAGCAATTATTTTTTTTCTTTTATATCCTTCCAGTAACTAAACATTTTAACCATTTACTGTAGTCATTAAATTACTCCTCAAGACAAACAGAACAAGTAGTAAGTGTTACTATATATATTTTTTTAAATGTATTAAACTTCATTTGAACTCAATGATTTCATCTATTACATGTAAAATATAATGTAATACAATTTTATGTGATTTTATTACAATAATTGCATATTTTTTTTATTATTTAATTAAAGCTTTTTCAGTGACTTCAGGCCACAGAAGAAACTGTTCAACTGTGAGCCAAAATGGCCTCCGCCATCTTGTACACATTTGCTTCTTTGAGTTTAAAAAATCTTCTTTGAGTTTAAAAATCACTTTCAGACTGGATTATATGGCGGCAATGTTGTTTATATTTTGGCAGCCACTGCCCAATTCTACCCTCAAAGTTGTAACATTTTTGCCCATTTTAGGAATTCACGGCACAAAGTGACCTGTGTGGACCAACAACAAGTCTATAATAAAAACCTCAACCTCAGTGTGGTATGGAGCCAAGAAGACAGTTTTAAGTCATATTCATAAAGGCCTAAAGGATAAATATTTGGATTTATGGCACAAGGGATTTTTGGTCCAGAGGTCATCGAGTGGGCTTTCTCTTGGAGGCCATTTCGGGACACAAACCTCCATTTTGAGGTTATACAACAGCAGCGGCTACTCTTTCTAATAAACTTTGGACCGGGATGGATGGAATTTGACGCCACGTTGCTACAGTATGTCATGCGCTTTTTGGAAGCACACTGCCTCAGTTCTCTCCTGCCGTTCACATGATTTCTATTGGTACCGTCATGTGAGCAGCCTTAGAGCAGGCCGTGATGTGCACAATTAAACTGCAAATGGGGAACGCGTCCTTAAAAAACAACCAATCAATAAATTGTTAGGATACACAGTTATGATGGTTGTTTTGGGGCATAATTGCAATGATTTGCCTTGTTATGTTGTAAAATGTGACTTGTACGTTTTACATATTAGATACCAGGATGCTAACTAGAGGTGAGCCGATTATCAACATGAAGTGAGGGAATCGAATCAATCAATTATCAACAGGAAGTGAGGGAATCGAATTAATCAATTAAGTAAGGTAGGCCATGCAAAGAACACATGCACAGTAGAATCTCCAAAATGTCCTTTCAAATCTCATTGTTCTCCACAGTAAATAATAAAAAGTATCATGCTGGTAATCAAACTAAAATAAAACAAAAGTACTTTTTTTGGGAGGGAAGACAACAGACAAGATAAAAATTTAAGAGAATGTGAAACAGCTTGTTATTCTCTTCTCATTCCCAAGGTAGCCGTTTGTCGCTACATGCTAGTCTATGACTTGTTACATAATTTTTGTTTGCGCCTGCTGTATTTAGCGTCTTGGTTCTATTTCCTGTCATAACCCTTTTCCTCTTTACAATTATTAAAGTAAACAGAGCTAGTTCTTGAATGAGTCCGGTTTTGTTACTGATCCCAAAGAACCCTACATCAACTTGATAAAATTAACACTACGTAATTGATATCTGATTGGTCATACTGAGGAGCCAAGAGTAGCTCAATTCACTGGCCTCTCCAGAAGTTTTCTTTGAATTTTCCCTTAGAATACATCTAATTTGTTCCGACTTCAGAGGTTCCACTGTGAAGCCATTGTTCATCCCACGACGACTGATCCTAGATAAAATGTGCACGAAGCGTATGATTGATATGAAGCGTGTGATTGGCCTCAATTATTTTTTTTTGTAAATCAGGATAATCATGATAATTTCGTACACAGTTTCAAACTGACTTGTTCTACTCACTTGTAAGTCAACCCATCTCCTTTAGAGCATAGCTCTTCAGCCGTTTGACCGTCCGAGTGTTGGTCACATCTGCTGGTTCAGAATGTGTTGGCCATTACAAAGCGCTAAGTGACGACACACGTGTAAGCGTGTGCCTTTCCAAATTGAGGTGGAGTGGGGAAGGGGTTCATGTCTTACTTGTACGTGAGGCCATCGCCGACAGAGAAGAGCTGCTGCGCCGAGAGTCCGTCCTCCGGGACGTAACCGGTGCCGCCGCTGATTAAGTAATCGGCCATGCTGGAAGAGAAAAAATAAATAAATACATTAAGTAAAAATAAGGATGATTCCCTGTGTTGGCATTTTTTTTTTATTTTGTTCTATGTAATCAGGTCATTGTGCCTTTTCCCTCTACTACTTGCTTCCGGCTCCTGATTGGCTGCGTCTATCATTCCAAGCTAGCCCATTTTATCATTTTCCTTGAATATATCAAAATAGCCCTTGTTTCCTTATTAATTATATTTTTCCAATATGTTTGCCTGTAGTATTGATATTACGCCATTTGCCTTGACTACTTTCTTCCAGCTACTGATTGGCCAAATCTAAATTCCTGTCCAAGCTAGCCAACCAGGTATAATGCTGCTGCATTCGAGTAAAGTGGGAAGTTGGATTTATCCCAGTCAGATTGGTGCAGTTTTGACCTCAAAGTGTTCGAGGCCAATGTAATGTCACCAACAAAGCCAGCCGATTACAATAAATTATTTGTTTTTCTGGTTTACCTATGACAGTTCTGGTTTTGTATGGAATCACAGGAGTGCCAAAATTAATAAGAAATAAAAACGCAATCCATAAAAGAAACATCATCAATTAAAAGAGACATTTACGAAAGCAGTTATATAAAGACATTCAATAAAAGGGAATATTTACTAATGCAGACATACAAAGGCATTCACTAAAACCGAACAGTCATTTTTATTAATTTTGGCACTCCTGTGACTCTATAGTCATAGGAGTGCCAAAATTAATAGGAAATACAAACACAATCCTTAAAAGAGAACTTTTACAAAAGCAGACATACAAAGGCATTCGATAACACCGAACATTTAATTTCATTAATTTTGGCACTCCTGTGACTCTATAGAATCATAGGAGTGCCAAAATTAATAGGAAATACAAACACAATCCTTAAAAAGGAACATTTACAAAAGCAGACATACAAAGGTGTCTTGGGTACCGCCGATTTCGCCAGCACTATTGCTTTGTCCCACTATTACGCAGGTCCTATTGTCCCGTTTTTGTTTTTATCTATTCAGCGAGCCAATTGTTTGGGCCATGTGCATGTCAATCCCACAGTTTACATTTCATTCATATATTTCAACAAATAAGTTTTTTTATGTTATTTTGAATAACTACATTAATGTAAAATTAATAAAGACAGATCGGTACATATAATCGCGTAAATTATGTTTTCCATTTAGAGTCTACATCTCTTTTTTCTTTTTTTTTTCTTTCGGTCTACATCTCCGTGGTAGTCGCCATTGTCGAGTGACGTTAGATTGAAGCCGACGTCGTGACTCGACCTCCTAAGGGACGTTCCACTTTTCCTGTTTGGAGGTCAGAAAAGTCCGACAAGTTCCCTGCGTCCGCGAATGCATCATAAGCAACACTGATTACAGAACAAGTCCTGCCACTGTACCCTTTTGAGACGTTTGTGGGTAGCCGCAGGAACATCTTCAGGTAGGCAGTTGATAATAAACAAGCAGAAATGTCTGTCAAGAATCAAGCACCCACTGTCTTCTTGATGATGTCATACATAGAACAAATACGTTTTAACTATGAGGATAAAATATAGGAGAACGTCAACATTGCAGCGTTCGAGTCGCGGCGTAGGCAAACGTGACATGGGGAAAAAAATAGTTGAAATTACCTAATTACTATGTTAGGGTATTTATTTTATTTTTATTTTTTTACGCTTTGGGCTCGTGACCTACATTGCAGGCGAGCAAATATTACTAGCCTGCTCCTTAACGAGCTCTTTAAAAGGCTACATAACGAGAGATGACGTCTAAAAATAGCTCTAATATCCAGGCCGAATATACGGACAGGACTGTTTGCTTCATATATGATAGCATTTGACTTTAGCTGCCTGGAACTAAATAGATTCACGCAAGAAGGCGGCGACACTATTTAGTGTAGTTTCTAAACGAGTTCTGATGCGTAAAGGTGAGTCGGAATGTAACGAGCGTGGAGGGTGATGCTTAGGACACATTTGGAACATTAACGAGGATGTAAAGCAGTTATAACAGGTATGACATTAATTGACATGGCAAAATATGCAAAAACATTTTTAGCGATCACACAGATTTAACCCCTGGGCAGTATCTTATTTTGAAATGACTTGGTCAGAACCATCAAAAAGCCCAAAACGGGTCACAATAATGCCTATGATGAATAAATGTGTAAAAGCCAATCTAGTGCATTCAAATCTGAAATCTTATTACACATGCATTGATAGTCGTTTGTACGAATACAATCTTATATTTAACATTAAGTCACTTTTGGTGTTAAAAGTGCATGCTGCGCAACTTTTTGCTTTTTTTTTTTGGCCAGTGCACGCACCGATAAGGATGCATGTGGAGCAAGAGTTAGCGATTAGCATTAGCAACATGCCACTCTTCTTGCTCGAAGGAGGTGCGCATGTCCACTGTCTAGTGTCAACTCGCCTGTGTGTTTTTCTGAACTTTTGAGTGGGTAATGCGTTTTTATTTAACCTGGTCCCGATCGCCGGATCACTCTGACTTAACCCAAAGATGCAATGCGAGCTCCCACCTTGGTCGTGAAATGTAGAGCGTGTGGAGAGAGGATGCTAACAGGCGTGCTAATGTCGGCGTGAGTTTACCTCGAAGAAGAAAGTGGGGCGGACACGTCGCCCGTGGCTCCAAAAAGTGAGTAAAAAAAAAAAAAAAGTGGGGGGGGGGCGACAAAACCGGAGTCTTTGCCGCTGCTCTGTGCCACGATGAGGGGTTGGTGAATATGTACTAGCAGCCGTCGCCTCGTTACATCCCCTTTCCGCGTGGAGGCATGTTCATGTCCCCGCGTGCTGATGCTGCTGCTGCAAGCCACACCGCTCACGTGTGACGTCACCGAACGGCATTGAGTTTCGCATGCGTACACGTATAGGTTTTTTTGTTTTGTTTTTTTCTCTGTGAGTGTTATGTACTGACTGAATGGTCAAGTGACCTAAACTTCAGACATGATCACTTTTACAAGAGTTACATTAAAATGTAAAATGTTTTTAAATTAATTACCGGTTTCGGGCAGTAGGCGGGGTACACCCTGAACTGGTTGCCAGCCAATTGCAAGGCACACAGAGACGAACAACCACTCACACTCACAAACACACCTAGGGACATTTTTTTTTAAATCACTCATTCACACACAAGCTCACTTCATGTAAGCCACATGGGTCTCCCAGGCGGAGGAGTGAACCCACACCAACCGGCACCAAAGGCAAGTGACGGTTCCACTCCTCCACCTGGAGCCCCACCTAGGGACAATTCAGAGCGCCCAATTAACCTGCCATGCATGTCTTTGGAATGTGGAAGGAGACCGGAGTAGATAGACAAACAAAGATACACTATTTGTAGTGAATACATAATTATTTTTGGACTAATTTAGGAATTAACCCTTGTGAGGAATAAGCGGTCAAGAAAATGGATGGATGGATGGATTTAGAAATTAATTATCCACAACCCAATTTTTCAACGCATATTAGCATCTTCACAATCAAACAGTAGTGCACATGTTCAACAAAAGTACTTTTAATGTGTGTGTAGTTGTTTCTTTATGCAATGCACTAGTTAAAAATTGACTGTTCTAGATACAGAGAGGGCAGAAACAAATAATGCATGAATGCTGCAAGACAAGAAATTGATGTATTTGTCTATGTGGCAGCTGTAGCTCAGAAGTATCGAGCCAGTCGTCCAGTAACTGGAAGGTCCGCGGTTTGTTTCCTGCTCTCCTGAAGTCATGTGTTTTTGTGTCCTTGGGCAAGACACTTCACACACCACATATTGCCTCCAGTGCCACTTCACACTGTTGTACTGATGGTGCGAATGTTTGGTCGTGGTTGGTGGGGCCGGAGGTGCACACTGGCAGCCCCACTTCCATCAGTGTGCCCCACACTGTAGTTTACCGCCACCACCAGAGTGTGAATATGTGAGTGCATGACTAATATGTCAATTGTGAAGCGTCTTTGTGCAGAAAAGCGCCAAGTCTGATGCATTATTATTATTATTACAGTCTTGGCATAAACAAACCCAAACGTTGACTATTAAATACTAACATAGGTCAAATAGTTGTAATTTAAAGTTATGCCCACTTGTGAATGACTGTTAGACTTATTTAATCTCATTTGGAGATAGAGTTGTTGATTTCCTCAAGCACACAATCACTTAATGCACCAGAACAATGGGCAACATCGCACTAAAGTGAATGTGGAAACCATAAAAGTGAGGGTTTAGGTGACATGGACGGATTTGATTTGAATGGCTAAAAGTGGGTCATTGGCAATACGACTCAGTGGTTCCTTTTCCCGAGCCTGCTTGGGATTGCCCCGCGGTGATCCAGAAGAGCCCTATTTTTAAAAGCTTGCACTAAGTCTTGTTTTTGTTAGCATCGGGCGCTAAGCGACGGCAGCTATTATCGGAGTGACCTCGTCTCGGAACGTCCTACCTCTCCGGGCCCAGCCCGGCCTGGATGCGGGTGGCGTTATAGCGCTGTGCTGCCGTCTCATGCCGGATGTAGTGCTCCCCTCGAGTATACGCGTCTGCCGACATCCTCCTCCGGTCCAACTGTTGACCCTCGTAGTCGTCCATCTCCGATCTGGGTTTGACTCCCTTGCAAAGTGTAGGCTACGTTTAGAATTCCATGTGTGATAACCTTGAAAGTTGTTCTCCAAATATGCTTATCTGGCAACAGCAGTAGATGTTCCCATGCAGCAAGGACTCACAGGATGCACCTGCCTTGAAAAGAGACAACAGGCGTGTCAGCAGGGGGTGTCGCCAAGGAGATTCTCCCAGAGAGCGGGTATCACCGTGGTAATGTTAAGCCAGCGCTGCGTCACCTGCCAGTGTTGGGAGTCGCCGTAACGGGGAAGCGGGACAAAGCAAAGCCAGGACGGGATGGGAGAATGTGAAACCATTTAATCCTGACAAAGAGGATTTCACCAACAAGATGAACACTTTTTTTTTTTCTTTTTTTTTAATACAGTAATGCCTACATAGAGTCACATGACCCCCTTCAGTGGACTTCACTTGAACCTCCAAACAACAGACATGTGCAACATACTGTATACACTGTCTGTCATTGTAAATTTACTACACACTCTACCATGACCACCTGCAGGTGTTGGTGACAGTTAAGATGGAAAATCCTCTTAAAGCCCTTCACCACATGCTAACACATTGGACCTGCCTAGTCATGTGACATGAAAGGCTCGACATCACATGCAGACCGAATGGGGGACGGGGTGGCTTCAATGAAACACACGAGCACAGGCAGGCTATGAATTTTCTCTAATGGCCATCATGTGGGTGCAGCGTGGATGCAAGTCACGAGGAGCCATGCCAACAAACTAGGGATGCACGATAATATTGGTGGCCGATAGTTATCGACCAATTTGACATCAAACAGATAAACCAGATAATAGAGAAATCTGCAGATAATTATCGGCAATTTGATTTCATACAGATAAACCAGATAAAGAAATCCAGCAATAATTATAGACATGCCACTTTGATCCATCTGTTGTGGTTGTGGCTCATATCAATAAAATTCAGCTTCATGGTGCTTTACATACATTGAAACATTGTGCAAAGTTTATACAATGTTTCAATGTTTTTTTTTTAGACTTATAGTAGGACTTGAAAGTATATTTGTATTCAAGTTATTTTTGCAAACAATTATCGGCTTACTTATCGGTTATCGACATCAGCACTTCTAAATTATTGGTTTATTGGTATCGGTTGTGGCGGGGCGGGGGGGTATTTACACCCAATCCATTTTGAACCCCTCATCACAAAGCTCCCAACCTTCTACACACTTGTTACACAATACATTTAATGTTTAGCATGAAAAATGAAGAATAAATACCAAGGTGCTGATGAAGTTTTTAAATCTTAAAATGGCTTACCTTAACCTGAAACCAGGTTACAAATGTTTGACTTTAAAATATATCTTCCAATAGCTGTAAATATATTTAATTAATAGTAATTCAATTAGCCTACACCTCAAAACAGACAAATGAATTATTAGATTAAATGTACTAAAAAAAAGTCAATAAGTTATCCATCGAAAGAAAGATTAACTCACTTGAAAATAGATTTTATTTTTACATTCATTAGACCGATTTAACGCTAAATTGAATTAATATTCATGATAAGTCTGTCTGCTCCCTCTGACCTCAACAGGGATGCGAGGATGACTGCTACATTGCCCTCTGTTGGATAAGGTATATCATTACACCAAACAACAGTTACAGGCTACGCCAAGCCCAATTTTTGGCAGGGAAAAAAAAACATTTTGCAATTCTTCTAGTTGGTTTTCTACTCACTTTACACAAGCTAGAGGCAAGTGACGCAGAGTGTTAGCATTTCGAGCTCTCGGCCTAGTGTACAGTTAGCTGCTAGGAAGACGTGCAAGTACGTCATTTGCTCAAGTTTACTTTAAGTTTTACTTTTGAGTTTGAAGTGCAAATGGATTATATTATTACATCTCATTGGTTGGTGCCACATGTGACTGAAAGGGGAATCTGATTGGCTGCAGGGCCTCTTGTGATTAACAGGCCTTTTGATCAGCATCCATGATTTAGGCACAAGAATGTTGAGGAACAGGGGGGGTCTCCTATCCAAGTACCAAGCGTACCCAACGCTGATTCACTTACGAAATCGGACGTTCTTAGGGTAGTATGGCCGCAAGCTGAAAGAAGGCCACAGTTGATTCCTTTAGGGGATACTTCACTGTCTCAAGTCAAGATGGGATATATTGATACTGTAAATATTCTGTAATTAAATTCAAAGTGCTGTATCTGACTTAAATTTGCAAATTGGAGTTCTGTTTAGTTGGTGTAGACTAGAGCATGGCTTCTGCTGTGTCATCCCAATGAAGGATATGAGGTTTTAATTTGTGCTATTTTTAGATTTTCAGTCTGAATGCTTGACCATACTCTGGCATAATCTTCACAAAACCTGTTTGTGCAAATGCCTTCTCTCTCTCTCTCTCTCTCTCTCTCTCTCTCTCTCTCTATTTGTTTTTTGCCATTATTATGAAAGTGTATAACAAGAAGTCGAGAGAATAAAATCCAGAATTGCTTTTAATCCCAGCTGTTGTAGCAGGGCAATACCTTTGTGCAGAGTAGATCCATTTTGTTAATGGATCATCAAATGACCTATGTAATATAATTAGCATATGATACAGTATTTTTTCTAATTAATTTTCAAATTAATTCTACACACTGTCCCTATAAAGACTAAACTCTTGAAAAGGCCAGATTATTCTGGTTAGTTGTCACAGGCTATTCTATAGTATTGGGTTTGTTCAAGTGAAACTGAAAGTGTTTCCTACCCACTGTGACTGGAAAGGGGAATCATGACCAGTCAGTCAGTCAGTGTGTGGGGAGGAATTTTCCACAGCTGACTTCTTTTTTTTTTTTTTTTTTTTATTTTGAGGTGGGGGGAGGGTGTCACGACGTGCATAAGCGTTTCATAATACTGTAAATAAATGCTATCCCTACTGCCCTTCAATAAATCGACAGTATGGATTGGAAAGAGGCCCGGTATAGTTATATATAGAATTATTAATTTTATAATTTGTTTTATACTTCAGATAATGATACAACAGTGCTGACAGTGATAGCTTAAAAAAATAAATAAATAAATAAATAAATTCCTTGGACCGGAAACAGCCCCCTGTCTGCTCCCTCTACCGTTCGCATGCTCCTACTGACCGGACCGGAGCAACGAGATGCGGGCAGGAGATGATGGCCACAGCTCTTAATTGATATACACTTTCGTTGAAATGATAATTTCAAAGCAACTTCATTCCCGTAATAACTTAATACTTGCTACAACTCGGAAACCTTCGGCAGCCTTTGCGACACTCGCTTAAAGAAACAAGACACGCGGTGAGTTATTCCCACGTGACCAAACCGTCGCAAGCATTTGTGTGTTTTAAAGGGACAAAAATGAGGTGAACTGTCAGGCAAATCCGGGCAACTTCTCCGTTTTTTTTTTTTTTGTTTTTTTTTGTAGTTTACGTCCACGGTTAGCTGCTGGTGCATTCACGTGCTCCCGTTTAACGGCAACGTTAGAATTCGACTCCTTTTCATCTTCGCGATGTTAGCAAAATGTACGACTTGAATGGTGAGTATTGGTTATATGGAGCAAGTCGTGTTTCCGTCAAACAAACAACCTACAATAGTTTACATAGATAAATCAAGTTGATAAAAGATGTAAATGTGCATTTGCTAAACCGGAAGTGAAAGGTGTGTATTTCTCGTGGTAGTTTTGTTATTTACTGTAGTTTTGAACGCACCATTATGCCATTCTTCCTGCTACAGTTACTGGCAATACAAATTTGGACAGTTTCTGAGATCTATTTGTGTTGTATTTATTTATATACAGTTGTGCTCATAAGTTTATATACACTGGGGGAATTTGTTCAATATTGGCAATTTGTGGGAAAATGTGGCTGATGCCAGAGCAGAAACTATTTTTTTTTTTTTTTTTTTTACAACTGTTTTGTTGAATGATTATGCTTTTCTGAATTGTTTTATAGCTTAATTTGAATCACATTAAACTAAAAAAAGGATTTTGCACGATCACTCATTTTTTGTTAATAAATGGTAGCCGACACATCTTACAAATTCTGCCTGGATATGTAAACATGAGAAAACTGTGTCTTTCTACTGTCTCTAGTCTGTATATAAATATCCGTGTAAATGAGATACAGTATTCCATAACACAGGTTTGTTGTTGCTCACCTGGTGCAATGGTTCCAGCTGTTCTGAAGCTCTATTTCTTTGGGACTGTCGTGACCATCTTCGCCTTAGTCTTCAGCCTCGCTGACTCTGTTGGTGGCCTGATGTACGTCCAGGACCGCCGCTGGATGCTGGAGATGGAGAGAGGTGTCGCTCCAAAGCATCATGTGAGGTCTTCTGCGATCCTTCACGTGGACTGATGAGAAGTGGGGCAAAATATCTGCTGGATGCACTTTCTGGAACTGTGGCAGCTTAAAAAATGTGACAGAACAGCACTACTGAAAATTGCTGCGCCAAAGACAGAATTGTACTTAACAGTAGTAGATTAAGTGTCTGCAACTAGCATGGATGAATGACTTCAGGATCAACATTTTGGGGTGTAACGGTCTCATAATTAAAACAAATAATAATAATAATAATGATAATAATAATAATGCTAACCTCAAATACTGGCCAAGCTGTCCGTCATTTATTTGTGTCTGTGTGGCATCTGTAAAAATTTACACCTATGATGACACATATTGTCAGGCAGCTACATTTATCATTTGTCTCCTCATGGGAAATAAACATCCTTTCAGTAGAAACCTCACATACTGTCTGAATAACAAAAGAGAGGTTTAACAGCTGTATCATCAGTACATGGCAGCTGTATTTCTTTCTCTAACATTTACTTTGTCTCTGTGTCTAAGCATTACATTGTCACACACACTGACTTAAAAACAAACAAACAAACAAAAATATGGAATTAAGTGAAATATTTGTAAAATTATCATGAACCAACCAAAGATGTAATAAAATGTGTAATTTAAATATATATAACAAATATTTTTAATTTTACTCAAAATAAATCAACCAAATTTTAAGTGAGAAAAAATTATTTCAAATTAATACGTCCGTTAATCGTGTGTATTAATGCAACAAATATCACAGAAATCTACGTAACGTTTGTTGCAGATGCATACGTATAAACAACACCCTCGCGTGGACATTCATATCTACTACACTTACAACTAATAAAAGTGTGGGGCGAGGGTAAAGGATGTTGGGCGTTATCAGCCAATACTGAAACAACTTAAAAAATAAAAAAAAAAGTCCTGTGCGTGCATTGTTGACGATTACTGTTCTGTTATACAGTAAAAAGCTCTAACTGGTGGAGCCCACATGACATGTGTGTCTTGCTAGGTCACACGGGCCCTTGTGTGCAAAAAAAGGCCCCCAGCTTGAGTGCGATGTGTATGAGTGGGGATGCGGGCTTCAACACCTGCCGGTGAGGACGCAGCACTTTTCCGCAATGAGCCGTCTCCTCCCACACACCTGCCTCTGCTGCCTCTCCCCCTGCCACTTGGAACACACGCATCCCGCGCGCGGACACCTCCACTGGGGTTTCCGAGCGGTTCCAGTACCGGCCATGATCTGGAGGCGAGTCGTCGCTCTCTGCGTTCTGCTCTATTTCGGGGCCGAAGCGGGCAGTCGCCCGCGGAGGGGCACTGCGACTTCCGCGGGCACCTCCAGGGCTTCCAGTGGCCCTTTCTTCGAGTCGTGCCAGGTCAGCCTGACCCCCACCGAGCATCGAGTACTAGACGACAACACACACGAGGTGAGGTGTTCGTTTTTTTCAATGAGGCCAAAGTCCACGCACTATTTGAAATCGGAGGTTGCCAAACTAAGGGGCATGGTCTAGTTTGTGGTCCTGTGATGGTTTTCATTGAGTTGAGTAAAATGTTGTAAACTTACCTTATTGATCACTATGTTAGAAATATGTCAATTCCATGCTTGTAATAAATGATAACCCATCCACCACCATTACGTTACACACACAGGTGCATCTTAACAATTAGAATATTGTAGAACAGGGGTGTCAAACATATGGCCCACGGGCCGGATCAGGCCCACAAAGTGTTTAATCCGGCCCGCGAGATGATTTTTTTTTAAAAGTAAAAAAAAAAAAAAAAAAAAAAAAAAAAAAAAGGAGCCAATTAATCACCTGGCCAAATCAACAATCGTTGATTTTGATGGAAAGTTGCGACAATGGAAACGCTTTCGAAACTGAATCTGTACACTCTGGTATGATTTTGTCGCAAAATAGGTCTCCAGGGAGAATATCTTCTGCTGATTTGTCCAAGACATTTTCAGGGCAACTATAGCTGCAAATGATCATCCATAGGTTCACCTTTCACGTCCTGCAACAGAAAAGACATTCGTTAAAAAATGGATTTTTTATCGAATAAAATATGGGTACGCATCTTTTTGGGTCACCCTGTATATGCAAAACAGGAAGCTATATATGTCCGGAACTCATACAGGCAAAGTGTTGCTGCATTTCATTTGTATTTGTGTTATTTTTTGGAACAATACAATTACAGTTGAGCCCCGTAATGTGGGGCTGGCCCACAAATAGCTAAAATCTACGTATAATTTATGCCAATTGTTTTTAAGTTATATGCCATGATTTTACCGATCCAGCCCACTTGGTAATGTCTTTTCCTCCAAGTGGCCCTTGAGCTAATATGAGTTTGACACCCCCGTGAAGCTTATTTTAGTAGTTCAATTTTTTTAAAAAAAAAAAGGTGAAACACAGAAATTACATTCATTTAAAACCGAAAATACTTTTCAGACAATCAATTTGTATAGCTAATACAGAAATGAAATCATTTTTTTTTTTTAAACATTTTACATTGTAATTTAGAAAAATGTCACTTTAGGGAACCTATATAGCCAACAGTTGTTTTTAAAAAGCCTTCATGACTAAAGATTAGTTAAGTCTGTGTCTGACTGTACACAGGTCTCCCTTTTTGAATATACTGTTGAAATAAAACTGAAACGATACTGAAATTTAACTTAATCAGTATTGCTGCAATAGATAATGAAATCAGTAAATCACCAATGAGTATGATACATTACATGCATGTTGGGATGATCTTTATTTTGTGATTTTTGTTGTATCATCCCAAACTGCTAACATTGCTTGTTTTTAATGTACAGAAAACAAATATGTATTTACAATAGATATGCAAGGCAAAAGAATACTATAATAAGGTAAAGGTTGATTTGGTGTGGTTTTGCTTTCAGACAGGCTTTAATGGTGATGACGGCTCCTATGTGATTCTCACGTGGGTGGGCGATGGTACCGGGGTGAGTGTGGCAACAAAACAACAAACCATACCCCACAACTAAATATAAAGCACAGCTCAATATTTCTAGGTCATCCTGGTGTTGTCCACAATCAGTGCTCCTCTAGACACGTTCCTCGAGGGGGGCTCCTCACGCCTTTACCGGAGGTTCGTCATGAATAAGAAAAGAATATGACATGCCAGTTAGCAGCACTGTTGTCCAATCCCATGTTTCCTTTCCAGTACGGATTATGGCAAGTCCTTCCACGATATCTCGCACAGCATCAACCACACGTTCATCAAAGAGGAGTTTGGAGTCAGCGTGGGACCAGGACGTTCTGTGAGTTGGAAGTTATGCGCTAACAGAATGCTAGTACATGCTAGCATGTTAGCTGAGGCGATCTTAGTGTTGCTATTCGATGGAAACCATGTTCCAGTCACAAAAGTGCCATACAAGGACAATTTTATGGACACCTTGGCTTGATTGGTTGGGAGAAGTCACATGGTTCTTTGGCCTGGAGCCACACTTCAGACGTCCAAAATGATTCCACTCTGATTTGTCTTATACAGTATTTAAGTTTTTGACAAGTGATATTGTTATCGAGTACTTGGCAATTTTGTTGGTCCTCTTCAAAGCACCACTTCAGCAACCAGAAAATGGTTCCAGTAACTCTTATGTATGATTGAAACAGGTGATATTAACCGCTGACACACCCGTGGTGGACCATCCGGGCGGCATCATTTTCACCTCTACAGATGCCGGTGCCACTTTTCGCTTTACCCAGCTCCCCTTTCACCTAGCTGAGTCCATCACCTACCACTTCCTCAACCCCGACTTGCTGGCGGCGCTTAGCATCGACGTGAGTCACGCACGGGATGTTTGTTCTACTTTTTAAAAGCGCAGACAATGCTATTGCAAGCACACACACTTCTCCTTTGGGAGAAGAGGGTAAACATGGCCAGTGTGTTCCTGTTCCTGCCTTGCAGGGCGCTCTGTGGCTCTCGCTGGACTTTGGTGCCATGTGGACAAAAGTGCATGATGGAGTGCATTCTTTTTCATGGTGAGAATCAACGGGAAGGGACACGCACAACTATAGCCAAAAAGGCACTTTGTAAAAATACAACACTATTTTTAGATTTGATTAATATTGAATGCGAATAAAGTCCAAGTTTGAAACACTTTCTTTCTTTAGGGGAGCTGGCATCAATTTGTTCTTCAGTTGCAGCAAAGCAGACACAAGTAAGAGTACAAAATGGCAGCTGTAAATAAGTTATCCAGTACAATCTGATCTTTAGTGTTTTCCTGGATAAATATCAAATAAATTCAGACTTTTAACCCCTGTTGTTGTAGTGGACGCAGAAGAGAGAGGAGATCTGCAGCTGAAGAGGACCAAAGACCTCGGCAAGACCTTTGACGTCATCCACGAGGACGTCTACAGTTTTGGCTACATTGGAACTTTTCTCTTCTTCTCAGTCATGGAAGATACGGTGAAACATCTTCAAAGATCACACCATTATAGGTAATGCTTTCAGATGACATTTGTGATATTTTGTTCTCAGCGATCTCCGAGGGTCATGTATTTTTCAGCCGACCAAGGAGACACCTTTAGTCGAGCACTACTCCCATCAGCCTCAACTGAACAGGTGAGAGTTTCATAACCTTCTTAACTAAAACCTAGTTATAAGCTTGTTTCAGTTATTAAAATAAAATTACTAGCAGTAACATTATTTTAATGAATAATTTCTGACGAAAGCAGCTCATGAATGGATAATGCTCCTTGAATAAGACAGAGGCAAACACTGAATAAGCTAACGGAATGCTCAATCAACACACAAGCCAAGAATAGCATAACGTCAATGTTCCAGCATTTAGGATACAATTAGGCTAGCCTTAATCGTGGCAACACATATTTTGATTACTTTAAACCTAAACTTGATATCAGGCACTTGACTTTAAAGAAATATATATATATATATATATATATATATATATATATCCCCCCCTATGAGTGCCTAGAGTCTAGACACTAATACGACTCAAGGCTATAGTGTCGCTGTTCAATGAAAAATATTTACCTACAAATCTGTGCAACTGCAATTCTGATTCACAGTTTAGGGATAAAATTAGACTATTTTCCTCAATTATGCTAACATTGAGACATCTACAAATGCAGCTAGCACAATGTAATGATATTTGATAACATAAATTAGCTAGCTAATTGTAGCGGTTGATCAGACCGAAGCCACAATTCCAATTCCCTTTTCCTTTTCTAAACACGTACAAAGACACTTTCTCTCTCGTCAATTAGACAGGCCAAGAATGAAATTAGTCATCTCAATCACATACTTTCTCATGCCTCCATCCTCATTTGTGTGTGTTTGCAGTTTTACTCTATCTTGGATGGAGATGAGGACATGCTCTTTATGCATGTGGACAACCCGGGAGGTACAAAACAATGAAAATGGCTAAAAACCTGGAACAAATGCACTGTTTTTCTTTGTTGTAATGGAAATACTCAACAGCAAAGATTGAACTGGTTTCACAAGTTCTGGCTGCTGCTGACAAATCATTCCATCATACTCGCCATGTTTGCGCACACAGTGCCAGCTGGATGGTGTTTTCTTTCCTTTCGCCTTTTTTCTACATTCCCATCAAACCGGTTTTACCCCGTTTTAACATCTGTCACATAAACGGCCGCAATTCCCTCCTTTTTTCATATTCTGGTATTAAGTTGAAGGAACTTGAGATAAGTAGGGGAGATACAAGGGGCTTTATGTTTTGTTGACTGCGGTGGTTGGGGTGGGGGAAAGCAGGTTGCACCGCAAAGGGCTGACAAGTGTATCTGGAGATCAAGGTGTATCACAAGAGCACACACAAACACTCCCAAACAGTTTGTCGCCTAATTCAGATGACCTTGTCCTCTACGGCTACACATGACAGATTTATGACTCTCGCAGGAATTCCCAAACTGTAAGGGTATACAACCACTAAGGGGTTAGAGTTAAGACTTCAATCACTGTTCTAATTAATACATACAAACCCAACCTGCACTGTCAGAATGTTGAGGGGAGCATGTGATTAACTTTTGGACTGTCAGTGGACTGTTTTCCAGGACACAGAGAAAAGTCTTACAACATCACTGTAAATTCCCAGACACCTACTTTGGAACAATGTACACATCAGATGACCGTGGCATCCTTTTCTCCAAATCTCTGGAACGCCACTTGTTCGACGGCCAACGTAAGAGCGATTTCCGGAATGTCACATCACTTCGTGGTGTGTACCTCACCAACAAACTGGACAAAGGTAGGCTAGTCCCTTCCAATGTTGTGTTGAACACATTGTGGAAGAGATGATTTGTTTTCATTTGCTGTTTCAGATGGGCGAATCAGATCAGTCATTTCATTCAATCGGGGAGGAACTTGGCATCAGCTTTCCAAACCTCAAAATGTGGACTGTGGAAAGGAAGTAAAAAATGTGTGTGAGATGTGGTTCAAACATTATATTATTTATATATATTTGTCTAATCATCACCATTTTTAGCAGTGCAACCTTCATATTCATGGTGAACACAGTCGCATCAATCGCATCATCCCAATGCTTCTCATGTCTGATCCCACTGCTGTTGGCCTGGTCATCGCACATGGTAACAGAAGTACATGGTATTGGTAACACTAGTTTTACATGGTGTATAACTCGCCTGTGCTTTAGGCTCGGTAGGTGATTGCCTGTCATCATGGCAGTATCCAGATGTGTTTGTCTCCTCTGATGGGGGTTACAACTGGAGGGGCACACTGCGAGGTCCCCACCATTACAGCATACTGGACTCTGGCGGGCTTATCGTAGCTGTGGAGGCACGACGTGAAGGACAAGTCAAGACAATCAAGTACAGAGCAAACAACTTTTATTGTTTGTTGGCAGGTTCTCAACCTAGGTTCCAGGGTGTGTTGTTGTTGTTGTTCTTGCACTCATTCTTGTTCCCAAACCAGGTTCCAGCAGTTGTTGCTTTTTGTCCGCTCTCTTCTCCATGTTTATCCCGAGCTTCCCAAATCAGGATCTACTTTTTGTTTTTGCTTTCTATTTTCTCCTTGTTTATCCAAGCCAGGTTTCAAATGGTGTTGCACTTATGATTTTTCGAGATCCGCTGAGAAAAACCTTTTCCTGTTGTGCTTCAGGTTCTCAACAGACGAAGGCCAGTGCTGGAAGTCGTACAACTTTACCGAGCAGCCCTTCTTCTTCGCCGGCCTAGCTTCCGAGCCAGGCTCCAAGGCCATGAGCGTTAGTGTATGGGGCTTCCGTCCTGAGGACGACAACCAGCCCATGTGGGTGGCGGTCACCATTGACTTCCAGAGCCTCATCACAAGAGAGTGTAAGCTATTGTTGGAAATATAAAGTTAGCCCTTATCCTGATCCTCCCAGCCTTGAGACTACATTGTGATGTCTTTCCCTCAGGTAATGACCAAGATTACGAGGAGTGGTTGGCACACTCAACAGGGGGAGGTGATTTGGAGAGGGATGGCTGCGTCCTGGGTGTCAAGGAGACATACCGGAGACGGAAGAAACATGCCGTGTGCCGGAACGGTCGTGGCTATGTCACGGTAAAAAAGGAAAGTCCCTGCCTGTGTACCAGGGAAGATTTTTTGTGGTGAGAACAGCAGATTACAATATAACCATCTGCTGTTCAGCAACCATTCTAAACAAACTACCATTTGAAACAGCGACTATGGCTATCAGCACAACGTGAACACATCAGAGTGTGTGCGACAGCCAAACACACACAACAAGACTTTGGAGATGTGCCTGAATGGAGAAGAGGACGAGCTCCTGACAGCGGGCTATCGCAAGGTCCCAAGTGACCACTGTGAGGGGGGGTTTTCTTCTCAGCTGGCAGTCCAGACTGTCATCAGACCTTGCGGTGTCAAACCCAGCCCAGACTCACCCTCCGCCCACTTCACTGCACCAGTGACATACTTTGACACACCGGTGAGTAGATTTGACATCCAAAAACTCTTTCTCTGACACTTTTGGATTTGTGTGTGTGTGTGTGTGTGTGTGTGTGTGTTTCCAGCGAGAGAGGATGGTGCTGATACTGGTGTGCACTGGCGCAGGTGTCATCGTCCTAGCCGCCGTGGTTTCTGCTCTGGTGGCCATCAGGAGAGGGGTTAATCAGCATAGGTGATTCAAATGGGTGCACATATGAAACACTTCATTTCGGCTGACTGTTGTATCACACAATCCTCCTGCAGGGCACCAGAATATCGCTTCTCCAATCTCCAGATTCAAGTTGACCGCAATGGAGCCACGGGGGATCTCGAAAGTGCCAACAGCAGCAACGGAACAGCCTGTCAGCAGGACTCAGATAATGTAATCACCATTCACATCAACTAAACAGCATTTTTTTTTTTTATTTTTTTTTTTTTTTTTTTTTCAGCAAAACCTTCTGCAGTGAAACCCCCTTTGGATTGACGCTATTGATGATTTCGAAGAGCTGTCACAAAATGAAAATAACTATTTATTGGCATTCATTTGCTTGAATTGCTTCGCTTCAGCATTAATTTGTATATATTTCTTATTTGAATATTAAATGAGATGTTGATGCGACTAGTTTTATATTGCTTTATATATATATATATATATATATATATATATATAGATGTAGGGTAGTAACTGGAGGCTGCCGCAGGGTGGCACCCTTTTACAATTTAATTTAATTTACAAGTAGCTTGTTTTCTTTTTGTCCCTCTGGAGACGCCGTAATTTTGACTGTGTTTGGGTGGGCGTCCATCTTGGGTCAGTTTCTTTTTGATTTGGAATAGTGTGCAGGAGTGAGATTGGAAATATTAGTTACTTTAATTGCTGTGGTTTGTGTTGTGCGATTAAAGCGAAATCATCTCAGCCACATTCCGATACCTGTGCTGTCTCTCTCCGCACCACAACACATCCCGAATATCACAACGCAGACTTCGCCAGTGCGCAGGGGCCGGTGCAGCACTGCATGGGTTACATCTTGGTGCCGCGACCCGGATGTGGCCCTCTGAGACATCAACAAAATAATTTTGCTTTAGTTTTTTTTCTATTGTGTACTGAAGTGTTTGTTTTGTGAATTCTTAGTGACACGGTTTGGCTCAAAAAGACCCTCTGCCACTGCTCCCTATCCTTCTTCAGTCTGGTGGAGTGCCTCAACCACAAGTAGGGTAGGATTTAAATTTTTCACGAGTGTGCGAGGACGATGGCAGATGACAAGACCGCGCCTCCTCATCCGGTAGTAAGACCCAAATGCGGTGAGTACAACACCAGCTTTGTTGACACTCATACGCAGCGCAATGCATATGGACCACCGACACATAGTCGATCCCTACATCCAGCGCTAACACCCCCACCAACTGTGCGGCCCCTCTATGCCAATAGAGAACCAACTGTTCCAGGGTTAGGAGCTTCTGCCCAGCCTCCAATGACTCACTTCTTAGCTTCCCCCACCCCAGTTCCCAGGCACTACTCAAATGGGCCGCCTTATGGTTTACCAGTTATGCCTCCATTAGATGCGCTGATGACTCCCCCAGTACCCCGGGTGGGAGCAGCTCGCACCCCACCACTTGAAGTCATTGTTGATGATCCTACATCACATCTGCCTTCTCTAAATTACCAACAAACTAACCCTTGTGAACAACGAACCGGCATGCAACCCCTAACAGAGGCTCGCAATACCTCACAAAGTTGTAACCCGGATGTCCCATCATTCGTGGACTATTCACAGTCAACCCCCATGCCTCATGCTTCCATGGCCAGCTTCCAGACTGCATATCCGAATGCCTCCCGCCAAGACCCCCATCCTACTCAGTCAGTTGCTCCAGCTAGTATAGCATCAGCACCCATTCCATACCAGCAAGGGCCAGATGGTGTTTCCTACCCGCTACACCCATCTACAGGTATGTGGGGTCCCAGTGCAGGCTCTCCCACTCCACAAAACATGGCTAGTGCAGTTCGTCAGAACACAGTCCCACCCCAGGTGTCCATCCCGGCGCAAACAACAAACATTCCTCACCCCACTGTGCATCCAAGTAGTTTTATGAATGCTCTTGCTCAATGTCAACCCTCCAGTGCCCACATGCCCTCACCTGTCATTTACCCAGGTTCTCAACAACTGGCTTACGGTGGGTTGGTGCAGACACATCAAGTTAAAAATGTCCAAGTGTTTACAGGTCATGCTGAAAGCAAGACACTTGTTGAGGATTGGATACGAGATATGCAGTACCTTTTGGAGGCACTTGAGCTGCCGGCACACCTCCGTTTTTCCACTGTGGTGCGTCATCTAAGCGGCGAAGCAAGAAAGTTAGTGTTGAACCTGTCACCTGATGAACAGACTCCAGCGAGGGCATTTGAAGAACTGAGAGCGGAGTATGGTGATGCGCATGGCTCTCTGGATCCTCTAGCTGACTTTTATGAGCGCAGTCAACGACCTGGAGAATCAGCCTGCTCATATGCCATAGCGTTGGAAGCAACGCTGAGAGTGGTGGAAGAAACACAAGGAATTGGCCAGCCCTTCCCAGACCGTGACAGTAAATTAACTCGACAATTTCTGAGAGGACTTAATGATGAGGAGGTGTTTGCCAGAATCGCGCCAATGAAGCCCAGACTTTTAAGCTTCAGAGAGCTGCAAGTTGAGTTACGCAACATGTCAAAAGAGAATAGAAAGTTCCAGTCTCCGCAAAAGTCGAAGAAAACCTACACACAGGTACACGTTGCACCCAATACCAGTAATGTGAAGGTGGAGGGTTCCAAGCATGCATCCGAGCTCACAGAGCTAACTGAGATGGTAAAAAGATTGGCCCTCAACCAAGAGAAAAACATGGAAAAGCTGGCGCACTTAGAAGAAATAATTGGGACGCCCACACCTACACCCTCTCCCGGGTTTCGACCCTCCTCATTAAATGCCAATTCAGCTATGAGTGTGACATGCTACAGATGTGGGAAGCAGGGGCATATAGCCCGAGTGTGCAGAGCACTGTTACCACCCCCCAGATGGGCACAGCCAGCTCGGCCCCAGCCCTCGGAGGAGTGTACTTCCCCCCAGTCACCGCATCCTTTAAATGCTTAGAGCCCATGGTTGATGGGGCAACCATGGGCCAGCACCAAGGCCCTCCCCTACAAGATGAGCTGACTACTGAGCAGGATGTGGGCCTCCCACTGGTGGGCCCCAGGAATGAGGGTGAAGTGGATGTTACTGGATTAATGTGTCGGGCTCTCATTGACTCTGGCTCTCAGGTGACAAGCATCACACACAAATATTGGCGTGAGCATCCCATCCTTCGAGAGCAGAACCTCCAGTCTTCTTGTATCCCTATTGAAGGAGCTGGGGGCCAGCCGGTGCCTTACTATGGTGTCCTTCACATTGATCTAACAGTGATGAGTCATGATCTCAAGGCCGTCCCCACCTTTGTTGTTCCTGACTCCGAGTACCGTTCCACAGTCCCGCTGCTTGTAGGAACCAATGTCATCCGTGCTGCAAAAAGTCGCCTTCAAGCTGTATATGGTTCTCAGTTCCTCCACAAAGTTGAAGAATTGTACCCAGAGTGGCATACAGCTTTTCAGTCCGTTGATGGCCCAGAAGAAGGTGAAACTGATGACCTGGTAGGTCCTGCTGTGTACGTCGGTCGCAAGATCCACATTCCAGCAGGAAAGGAAATGGACCTGAGGTGCAACATAAAAACTGGCCCTCGAACACAGACTTACACAGCTTTCATTGAAAGCCACCCCTCCATGCAGCTTCCCTCAAATCTTTTGGTGGCAAAAGTTCTTGCGGATGTCAAGAAGGGTTATGCTCCTGTCAGAGTCGTGAACTTGTCTCACCATGCCATCACTGTTAGGCCTTACACACAGCTAGCCAATGCTTTCCTGGTGGACAACGTTGTGGAGTTCTCTGATAAAGCACAGGATAAGTGCAATGATGATGTGAGCAAAAGAGCCTGCCTGAGTCTCAATCAAGTGGTGACTAAGAGTGAGGTGGATTTGAGTGAAGCAGCAGTGGAAAATGAGCACCAACGGTCTCTTCTGAAAGAGCTGATTGAAAAGAACCGAAATGTCTTTTCCCAACACCCGTTGGACTATGGCTGCACCAAAACTGTGACACATGAAATCCCACTTGTTGATCCAAGACCATTCAGGATCCCATACCGCAGAATTCCCCCGTCACAGTGGCAAGATGTGAGAAAATTGCTGACAGAGATGGAGACAGCAGGAGTTATCAGGCCAAGTAAAAGTCCATTTGCATCGCCGGTTGTGATTGTAACAAAAAAAGATGGTACATTGAGGCTATGCATCGACTACAGAAAGCTGAACTCCTGCAGCACTAGGGATGCCTTCCCTCTGCCGAGAATTGAGGAGGCTCTGGAGGCCCTGGGTCAAGCGAAGTACTTCTCCACACTTGATCTAACATCTGGCTACTGGCAAGTGGAAGTGGCTGAACCGGACAAGCACAAGACTGCTTTCAGCACACCGATGGGGCTGTTCGAGGCTAACAGAATGCCTTTCGGCTTGCAGAATGCCCCATCCACCTTTCAAAGACTCATGACCTGCTGTTTTGGAGATCTAAACTTCACTCATCTCCTAATCTACCTTGATGACATCATTATTTTTTCAAAAACATTCGACCAGCATTTGCAGAGGCTGCAACTCGTGTTTGATCGCCTGCGGGAGCATGGCTTGAAATTGAAGCCTTCAAAGTGTCAGCTCCTGAGGAAAGAGGTGCAGTATCTGGGTCACCTAGTGTCTGCTGAGGGCATTAGGACTGACCCAGAGAAAATCAGTAAAGTGAAGGACTGGCCAAGACCCTCAAACCAAAAAGAAGTGCTGCAGTTCCTGGGGTTTGCAGGATATTATCGGCGCTATGTGCCTGGCTACTCCACCATCGCTGCTCCACTCTATCGGCTCACTTCGGGCGACCCCAGAAAGAAGAAAAGAGGAAGGAAGAAAGTGGCTCCTGAAACACCCTTTTTATGGACTGATGAGTGTGAGTCGTCGTTCCTGGCCTTAAAGGAAAAAATGGTGACTGCTCCGGTGCTGGGCTACCCTGACTATAGTCTCCCGTTCGTGCTGCAGACTGATGCCTCTGGAAGAGGGCTGGGAGCTGTCCTGGCGCAAGTACAAGATGGGGTTGAAAGAGTCATCGCCTATGCTAGCAGGGGTTTGAGCCCACCAGAGACACGATACCCTGCACATAAACTCGAGTTCCTCGCTTTAAAATGGGCAGTGACAGATAAGTTCTATGACCACCTCTATGGGCGTAAATTCTCCGTCCAGACAGACAATAACCCCCTCAAATATGTGCTGTCCTCAGCAAAACTGGATGCCACTGGCCAGCGGTGGGTGTCGCTCCTCTCGTCATTTGACTTTGATATCCAGTACAAGAGGGGTCAGACTAACTCGAATGCTGATGCACTCTCACGTCTGTCCAACCAGGAAGTAGCTCAAGCCTTGCAGGTCTGTCCTCAACTCGCACTCAGTGAACAGGGCCTCGATGGGCCACGAGCCCCCCTGGTGCCTGCCACCCCGGTGCCTGTAAACCCTCTGGGTGAGAACACACCTCCGCCGGAGGTACCGGAGCCCTATAGTGATGTGGGAACCGATTCACTCCCAGCCATGACGAAACAGGAGATCCGTGCAGAGCAGAAGAGAGACCCTGTGATTGGCCCAGTGGCGCACTTCAAAAGTCGAAACCAGAAACCTACTCGTAGTGTGCGGCTTGAGGCGGGGAGAGGTGTGTGCATTCTCTTAAAGGAGTGGAGGAGGTTGGTGATCAAGGAAGGTATCCTGTACCGCCGTGTCAAAGACCTGCATAAGGGTGTAGTGGAGCAACTACTCTTGCCAGAGACGATGCGTGAATCAGTAAAAAAAGCTCTCCACGATGACTCAGGACACTTGGGGCTGGAACGAACATTGCAAATGATAAAAGAGAGGTTCTACTGGCCAAGGATGTTCCAAGAAATTAAGGCGTGGTGCGAACGGTGTGAAAGATGCTGCCTCAGGAAGACTCCCACTGCGGGCAACAGGGCTCCTCTGATCAGCATCCACAGCAGTGCACCAATGGAGCTGCTATGTGTGGACTTTTTGACGCTGGAAAAGTCAAGAGGAGGCATTGAAAACGTCCTGATCGTCACTGATCATTTCTCTCGGTATGCCCAAGCCTACCCCACCAGAGACCAAAAAGCTATCACGGTAGCTCGGGTGCTGTGGAAGAACTTCTTTTGTCGTTTTGGATTCCCTGCAAAATTGCATACCGACCAAGGGCGCAATTTTGAGAGTGCTGTAGTGAGAGAGCTGTGCAAGTGTACTGGCATCACTAAGACACATACAACTCCCTACCACCCCCAGGGTAATGGGACCACTGAAAGGTTCAATCGGACCCTCATGAACATGCTAGGTACACTTGAGCCACACTTGAAACCCCGTTGGCATGAATACCTGGATTGCATGACACATGCCTACAACTGCACACAACATGATTCCACTGGTTATACCCCATATTACCTCATGTTTGGCAGGCATCCCAGACTCCCGGTTGACCTCATCTTTGGACTGGATTCCACCAACGAAGCCTGTGAATACAGTGACTATGTCCGAACGCTGCATGACAGTTTGTCCCAGGCTTACGCGCAGGCCAATCAGACATCTCAACATGCTAAAGGCCAGCAGAAGAAGTACTATGATCGAAGAGCACGGAGCCAAGCCTTCAGTCCTGGGGACAGAGTCCTAGTTAAGGTATGCCATGTTGAGGGAAGGCAGAAACTCGGAGACAGATGGGAATCACGTCCATACATTGTGGTAAAAAAGCAACCAAACGTACCCGTTTATGTCCTGCGGTCTGAAGATGATGAAACTGAAAGAGTGGTTCACCGCAACCTCCTCACCCAGTGTATGTTCCTCCCAGTGCAACCAGATGGTGGGAGTGAGGATGTTGAGCTGAATCCAGACGCAGGATATTCTGAGGCTGAGTCCGATGCAGCGGATGTTGGGATCATGGAGGAGACTGAGGAATGTGAGGAGAGTCTTCTGCCCGACACAGTGGACCAGAGTGGAGACTCAAATATGGAACTGTTAAACACAGGCACGGGCCAACATGATACAGAGGCGAGTGATGATGTCAATGGGGACATGGCCCTAGTGGAGCTCAGAGTACCTCGGCGAAATGCATCTAGAAACCGACGTCCACCAACCAGATTATCTTACGAGGCACAAGTGGTGGAGTTAGAAGATGACCAAAGGAGGTTAGAAAGGGGACGGCAGTTGTGGCAAAGGGTCAAAACAAAGAAAGCAGCATGCTTTGCATAATTTTACACATCGAAATGTGTGTGGTGGTTTTCTTTTTTTCTTTTTTTTTTTCTCTCTCTCTTTTTGGTGTTGCTTTCATTGTGGCATCTTTGTTAGTTTATGGCTGACTGAATGCGTTTCTTTTGAACATGTTATAAACCGGCTGTTTTGGGGTTGCTGTGGATAGGATTTTGATGGCGGGGACGCCATCAGTCAACGAGGGGGTGGATGTAGGGTAGTAACTGGAGGCTGCCGCAGGGTGGCACCCTTTTACAATTTAATTTAATTTACAAGTAGCTTGTTTTCTTTTTGTCCCTCTGGAGACGCCGTAATTTTGACTGTGTTTGGGTGGGCGTCCATCTTGGGTCAGTTTCTTTTTGATTTGGAATAGTGTGCAGGAGTGAGATTGGAAATATTAGTTACTTTAATTGCTGTGGTTTGTGTTGTGCGATTAAAGCGAAATCATCTCAGCCACATTCCGATACCTGTGCTGTCTCTCTCCGCACCACAACACATCCCGAATATCACAACGCAGACTTCGCCAGTGCGCAGGGGCCGGTGCAGCACTGCATGGGTTACATATATATATATAAACTGATAAATAACGCACAATATACGCTATACAAACGAAAAAACGAGCTCATGTTTCTTGCTTGTTTGAAAGCTTTGCTTGTTATTTCGTATGAAACCATTTGGCGGCGGTACAGTGTGTTCTACCGCTTGATTGAGTGGAGAAGAAAAACCCGGAAGCAGGAAGTGCTCGTCCTCTTTCAGGGAGATAACGTCTTACTATTACACGAAATAACAATAAATAAATAAAGGCTTTCAAGCCAGAAATCTAACCGTTACCTAACCACATTTACTTGTAGGCAGGTGTGTGTCTTTGGAAATGAATAAACACGACTGTTATCTTTTCGGCTTCCACCGCGTCTTTTTGTCGTCAAGCGTGAGCGATCTGTTCGACTGCAGCGTCTCAGGTGTCAGTGACACTTCTGGTCTGGACACTGGAAACATCGAGAGGGTTTCGATCGCACTTGGAAACGTCTCTTTTTTTTCCTCGTTACAGTCGTTATTTGGTTAACTAGTAAGTCAGAAAATTTTCATTGTCATGTTTTAAAAATGCAAAGTGTTGTAATCACTTTTAATGGCACTGTTTGCCGAAGTCGGTGAGTCATTTCTGTCCTAAGGTGTCACTTCACTGCCAACTTCGTAATATAACAACATTCTTTAAGTACAGTACTGTCCTATAGACGTAAAGTTGATGTTTGTGTGGTTAAATGAAATTAGTCGCGTTCAAGTGTCAATCGGAAAGATGCTACTAGTGCATCAAACTTTGCGTGGCAAAGGCAACAGGAAGTGCTCATTTGAACAATAGTAGAAAGTAGCTGTTGGTTAGTATGTTTGTTTAATTAAATGTTAAAAAAAAAAACAGTTGTGTTCTTTGTTGATTGTTTCAGGGTGTCTAATATTAACTGACTATGGTGCGAACTGGAGGTAAAACCCCAATTGTACTTAAAACCAACATCATATGGGATTTCTGATTGTTCCAAAAAGTGACACTGGCAATGAAGCAATTCTCAAATATGGTTCTTTCCTAAGGTTTTTTGAAGTTAGCAGTGCTTGCCTTCGCATTCATCCTGGCCATTTATTTAGCCTTTCAGCTGCTGGAGATAAGGATGGAGTTCCGGCTGGGAAGCAGGATGGGTGAGTGATGAGCAGCAGGGAAGTTGGGGATGCAACAAGTCCAAATAAATCACCACAACTATGTATTGTTTTTATCTCTTTTAGGCAAATCAGTTTTTGTGAAAGAAGACTGTAAGTATATTTTTCGTGGTTAGAATACCTGCCATTTTAACATTCAAAAATTTGTTCCCCCAGTAGTCAAACCTGTTGGAAACAAGTGTGGACTTTCCAAAGCATGTCCCATCGGTCAGTTTGCCTTCAAGATGGCAAGTGGCGCGGCCAGCGTGGTTGGGCCCAAAATGTGCCTGGAGGACAAAATGTAATAGGCAACTTTATGACTTTACTTTGATTGTAAAGTAATACAGCGCTCGTCTGTGTGTTTGATTAAGGTGTTGGAATGAGAGGGAAGGGTTGTCAAGTCAAATAGAGACCCTGGAGAGTGTGGGCGTGTCATCCTCTACACACATCTGATTATCTCCTCTATCTTTTTAGGCTCATGAGCGCCGTGAAGAACAATGTGGGACGAGGAATCAACATTGCTCTTGTCAATGGTAATGCCACACCTTCACCTTTCCATCAGCAATGAATGAGGTTATTGCATTTATATCTGTCAGTCAATAAGGGGCACTTGTGCTCTTCTTCAGGGCATGGCTTTCGGGATGTTTGGTTAAGAACAACCTTGTGGAGTGTCCTTAAGAGTTTTCTGTTGAATGGCTAGTCATCCATTTTCACCGCCAAAATGGCTGCATCAATACAAAATGGCAGACTTTCTTGTCATCTCGGGCATAACTTCTTGAGCCTTTTTTTTTTTTTTTTTTGTATCTGTCTATTCATGTAGATATGACTACCAAATTTTATGATGTAGGCTCAAGTTCCGGCTTGTAGAGTTACTTACTAGAGAACTTACTAGAGTTTCATGTTTTGTGGAAAGCCGTCCAACTTTCCAATAGTGGAAATGACAATATTTTGTTGCGTTATCCATCTATATAGTACAACAAACATTGCAACAATAAGATAACATTTCTTTAACCCTTTAGAGGGCACCTGGAAATGTCCACTTAAAACCAAAATAACTTCCTATGTCTCTTCAGTGTGGCATCTTGACTTTTTGTTGTTCTTTTAATAATACAACATTCTGGTTTAATTTGCGTATTTGTTGTTACGCAGGAAGAACAGGAGCGCTAAACAAAACTGGTTTCTTCGACATGTGGGCTGGAAGTAAGAACCATAATACTTAAGAGATTTAAAAATAAAACGTCAGCACAGAACAGTGTATCACGTCACTGCATTCCATCCTAGACGTGGCCCCACTCATCCAATTCTTGAAGGGAATCGAGGAAGGGACGGTGGTCATGATGGCGTCCTTTGATGATCCCTCCACCAAGTAGGGACGCTGACTGTCTTCACACCCATGAATTTTCCCCTTTAACTGATGACATTTTGCCCCCCCTCAGGCTCAACGATGAAGCACGGAAGCTAATTGCGGACCTGGGAAGCACGGCCATCAACAACTTGGGATTCCGAGATAACTGGATCTTCGTCGGAGGGAAAGGGATCAAGACCAAGAGTCCATTTGAGCAGGTAGTGTGCACCGGCAGCCTTTTTATTATCCAAAGCTTGTTTTTGATGTTGGGAAGATGGACAAAGCAGAAAGCTGAGTTGGACACTGGTCGCTTGAAAGGAAACCCCAGTCCCAGAAGGCTAAATTATTTTTACAATGATAAATCAGCAATCTACTCTCTAATTTATATAAATGCCTAGAAACAGGTGGCGAGCTTATCCCTAACTGTGAAAACAGTTTGACTTTTTTTTTTTTTTAAGCCAATCAGAAGCCTGAAGCAAGTCATTTCCGAGAAAAGAAACAATGGCAAAACAAAGAAAACGAAAAACAAATATTCCACATATGGGGAAAAAAAACGTACTGTACATATAATTTTAAATTTATACTCAAAGAACATGGTTACAAAATTTATAAAATTTTGGTTAAAAAAATTATTTTTACATGCCGTATCATTTATTATAATCAATGTATTTTTACAAGCCATATTATTGCATATTTACACATGAAGAAAATATTGATTTGAATCAAAATACCAATATCTGTCAGTATGTGTCTTTTTCTAACATCATTCAGCAATTACAAGTGAATTTATGTTTAAGCAACAGGCAGTCCCGTCACCTCTCAATGTGAGGGACGCTTTAAAACCTAAATCAAATCATATCAAGCTTTATGAAGAAAGTCACTTACTCAAAAAAGCGCAGTAAAACAGTCCGGAAATATACAAACTTACCAAACAGCTATGTCTCTGACAGAGAATATGTTTTGGAACTAATGTTAGTTTCCCATGGTTTATGGCAGCACATCAAAAACAGTGCAGACACCAACAAGTTTGATGGCTGGCCGGAGGTCCTGGAGATGGAAGGCTGCGTACCTCGGAAGGAGGACTGACCCCCATCGTACACACTTCATATGAGCTGTCCCAACTTTTTCCATCCTGTCAGACTGTTTACCGCCGGCAATCTTCCAAAGGGCTCACGGTGGGAACAAACAGGTGGAGCTCAACGATAAGGGACTTGATTGCTGGAATACCGTCACACCTTAATCCTGTTGTATTATTATAATTATTTTTGCACTGTCTGCTCTGCCTGCTAACTCGCCTTCACCCAGTACCAAAATGTACAAACTACTGTGAACTCTGTAAATATATTTTGTTTAGGAAGGTTCAAATTGATTCTAATGAACAATGTAAAAAAAAAAATAATACAATATTTTGCTTTGTAATTGTTTAATTGTTTTCTTAACTGTTAATGATTAATAAGGAACTCTTGGGGCTAGGTCGCTATACATAAATGCCATATACACGTAACTAATTTCCCTGTAACAGCTTTATTAGTTAGGAGTAAAAATGTCACAAGAAATCACTTAACCTCAATCGTAAATGTTGCTCATATTGAGCAAGAATGACATGCCGACAAATTGTATTTTTTTAACGTTAAAATTTGAAATTAAGTCACATTTATTCATGGTAATGTTTCAATTTTCTTATGAAATAACTCGAGATGTCACTAGGTGGCAGCAAAGCTACATGACTGGATGCTGAAGAAACAGCACCTCCTTAATGATGAGACTAGAAGGGTTCGCCAAAGTAGCTTTTAACACTTAGCTTTTGATCACGCTGCACTTCATGAACACAAATTATATTTCCAAATTCTTTTTAAAACAGATAACACACCTAACTACAATATATGTGTTTAGCTTTGAGAAAATATACATTTTGATGCAGTTATAGAGGGAAGTCAGAGGCAGGCTCCTCTGAGAGTGATCACACGTATGCAAGAGCTATGGCCTTACACAAGACACACTAGGTAATGCATTATGGATAAAAAAAAGCTTGCAAAAAAGCTCCAATGATGTGCCATGTGAGGGCAAAGTGAGCGTACAAAGATGAGATAAATTCTTCCTCCTCCCCCCTCTGTCTGCTAAACAAAGATAGCTCTCACACAAGAGTTCAGACGAGCTTTGAACCCTCACCTCTGGACTCTGACCTAATGGACCAGCTTAACTCCATTGTAGAGCAACTGGACAAAAATAACCTCCGCACCTGCCAACAAACATCTACGCTCTTAGCTCATATTTAATGGCATTTAAAAACACAAATTTCCACCACAACAAAAAAACAGCTATTGTTAGTAATGTATCTTTTACTGTGGACAGTATATTATTATCCATTTTCCACCCTGATTCAGATTTTTTATTTTTATTTTTGTAGTACATCTCTTGGCCAGATGGTGTCGTGTCCTTGATGGCCAATTCACGAATGACGTCATCAGTGTTTGTGCACATGTCTAAATTACAGGAAGTTCCCAAAACAAAAACTACTCTTATAACACAAGGTCGTAAAACTGGCAACACATGATCTCAACCCGCTTTTTGACCTTCTAATGTTGCTTGGAAAATCACTAAGCCTGTTCTTCCCTTTTCTTCTGCAATTAACTTTGTAAAATTCTTGTTCAATTTTAAAAATAATCTGATCACATTACTTCTTTCGTCTTCTGCTAAAATGCAATTTTTAAATTCAGTTGTATATACTTGCTACCCCCTCTTTAAATTATGATTACTGCAATGAAAAATGATTCCTATAAAATGTATTTAAAAAAAAAAAGAAGAAAAAACCCCAAACGTCTTTCTCCTTAAGTTTGTTTGTTTTTCCCAGAATAATGTGACCTTTTCTCTCGTTATCAGGATTTTTTTTCCCCCTAAAATGTTTTTTTTCCCCCCCCATTGTGGGGGCAAGAGAAAATGGCTGAAAAATACTATTTTTCCCAAAAGCAATATGGCACTTTTCACATAAAAATATGAAAATATTACATAGTTCTTAATTAAAAAAAAAAAAAAAAAAAGACAGGGGGGAAAATTACTTCTAATAATGGCGACTTTTCTCTGTCTTTTTTTTTTTTTTTTTTTCCTGGAAATTTTTTTTTCTCTACTATATGGCTGTAATCTGCTTCGTACATGTTTGTGTTGAGTCTACATTTTGGACTTAATAACAGCTAATTCGCTTTGTGTGTTGGTTTCCAAAACACACCTGCCATCCATTTTCTCACTTCAGTAACATAAACATTGGCGGTTAAATCCAAGTCGCCGCACCCCTAATCTGCCCTTCATCTGATAGGGGACCTCCAAACCAGTCTATGATTACCTTCACAAAGTAAAAAAAAATTTCCCCAGCAAGGTTACTTACCACCCACTCCCCTCCAAAACAACCTCCATGCCCAAACTCCCAATGCTGTAATTGCCTCCCCCAACACACACACCAAAGCATACAGCTGTGTTTACGCAGTGTAGGATCTGTGGGAAGAGCCTGCTGACCTCGGCACAGACAGCTACTCAGCCTGATCGATATCTCATCATGTGGATCACTTCACACAGACACACATGCATGTATTCATTAACATAAACACACACATACGTCCAGACACACCAAGTGCAGAACTACGAGGACACAAAGAGGAAGTTCAAATCTGAGAAAATGTGCAATTGGCGATGTTAGCAATCTATGCTAATGGCTGATGTTTTGTATGGAAGTTCATGTTGTTTACAACAATGGAAGTAACTCACCATATTCTGCCTGCGTTACAACTATGTCTCGTCGCTGAAGGTGTATAATTCCGGATTGATTTTAATCCGACGAGCACATGAATCGACCACCAAAGTGGTCTCCATTCATTATGCAATAGTCTAGACAAGCAACCTAGCACAACACGCTCAGTACACTAGTGGAAAGGTCACTAACAATCAGTCTTGGAGGCTTATAAAGAATGTTCACGTGGGACACAAACGAATGACTTGTTTTGACCCATTTTAATGGTAGCACTGTGTTGGTTTAATGGACACTAATACAAAGAAAACACATTTTTTATCCTTTATGAATGCTGAGATATGAACATAAGGATAAAACTCACATAAAGATTCAACAAAATAGAATGCCTTCATTTTGAAAGCAATAGTAACTTTTCAACAATTTTATGTTAGTAGCCCGTTTAGATCAACGGATGATAATATGAAAAATTAAGTCGAAAGGCTGAGGTATTCATTTTTTAAGGCAGTATTTACTTTGAAGATGTGCATTTCAGCGTTTTGTCCATCATAGGGTAAACCTTGAAAAACCAAAGTGCTCACTGCTATGATCTGAAAACATAAAGGTGTATGGTATTATTTAAGTACACATGATTAGACTAACACTGGATTGACTTTCCACTGGAGAAACGTGCAAAGAAAGCCCACTAATAGAATTTGTTATTTTACCATTTGTGTTATTCGAGTGGACTATATACATTGCAGGTGATGGTATGTCACACTTTCGCAACTAATGTATAGACGCAAGGCTGTCTTGTGCGTATTTTCGCTTCCATGAAAGGCTGCAGCTGTGCAATTCGCTATGAAGTTGGATCAACACAAGCGTACACCTTCTCCTAATGTTACTGCACCGATACGTTTTTTTTGCAGGTAGGGATAACCTGTGTACCTAGCCAAGATCAGATTATGTGGGCTGACTTACCGGTAAGTTAGGTGTTTGAAGGTGAGTAAATTATGTCGCCATCCTCCGCCTTCACACAATCACAAAAATTAAAAGGGATCACTATTTGGTGCTGCAAATCCGTCTGGTATACAAGGTTTAAATCTGGTAGTAATTAGACAAAATCTTTAGGGCATCTATGAAGCATACTTGAAACCAGTCCAAAACTCTCAAACTGCCAATTCAAACCAAAATGGCAGACCTCCAGTGCATTTTCTGGTCTGGATTTGTCAGACTTTTGTGACTTTTTATGGGTCTACTTATGAGACATGCTTACCAAATGTTTTACTGACAAATGAAGCTTTCTCAAGGTCTAAAAATGGTGATTTGACATTCAAATAACAGCATAAAAAATGCACTTGCCTGAGCTCTAATAAATTAAAAAAATGTCAACAATTGTGACAAATTCTAAAGCCATTCTAAAGCCAGCCGTTCATATGTGAGCTCATGTGTGTCAGCGATTTGGTTCTGAGCATAAACATGGAGGTCACTGAACTTTTAGTGGGTGTCACCATCTCAGACCGAGCTCACCAATGAGAATCCTGACATCAGGTAAGCCGATGAGGGGGCGTGACTCAAGACAAAACAACACGGTGCGTGTAAAATGTGTCAGTGGGTGTGGATGTGTGTTACGGAGATTGGCTACATGTTTTGTAGGGGATGTCAAACCTGTTCCCTAACACCTGACCTTCATTTTTGTGTTTTTAATCCTTGTGCACACACCTTTGTTTGTTGCAGCACACAATCTGACTTAGCTGATCCCTACCCCCTCATAACACAGATGTTACACGAGCTGTGCTGCAACCACACACTGCTTGGCTTCCACTAAAGCCCTCTCCTCCCAGTGGCTCCACACAGTTGTACGCCTAAATGGCCTCCGCGAGAAATCCTCAAATTCAATCAAGGCTAAATCTCATTATGGCTGGAGCAAACAAAAACAACTGGGCTGGAACCATCCAAGTAATTTTCAGCACAAGGGCGATGCCCCCACGCCTGCAGACTGTCTAAATAGCAGAATAATCACGTCTGTATTTACATTGAACATGCCTCCTCATAAAGCCAAGTCATTTTTTTGCTATCTATTCTCACGTTCCAGTGATGTCCATCGGTGGGCTGATAATTATAGTGTACTAGACGGCTGTTGGACCAGTAAAAGAAACAATAGGTTCTTATCCAAAATCATCTTTTGACCACAGCATGAATGCAGGTTACAATGGACATAATACTGCACCGCCCATCCGCAGCCCATCTAACAGACTAGCTACTGCAAGCCGAAAAAAAAAAAAAAAAAAATCAGTGTGCCTCTTCGCAATGAAGCCTGTGATTGTTATATCTATCTGGTAGGGCTGGGCGATATGGCCCAAAATTCATATCACAATATCAATTGTATCCTTTACGGTAACGGTAAATATCACAATATAAAATTAAGGGTAAAAATATTTTAATTAATGATAATTTAACCCCTTATCATATGAGCAATTTTGCCAAAAATGCTTTAAAAAAGGTTGCATATATATTTTTTTTTTTTTTTTTAATGTTTGCCCGCCAGAGACCATCCGAAATTTAAGGGGTTAACAAATAATATCTGAATAGACCCTTCCAGCTGACGTCACTACTTTGGGCAAACATCCCATAACAAATGAATGTACAGAGCTTGATTTTCGGTGAGCGTTTTCGTTAAGGTGGGAAATATGTAAAGTGTCACAAAAAACGTCTCAAGTAGGACACTACATTACTGCGACTCATTGAAACCAGCCGTTTGGAGCCGCTAGCTACAAAAACGGAGTTTGTTGGCAGGCAAAGTGGAAGTGGAAGCTTAAGGTATGTTGTTTTTGTTTTAAACAGTATGTTGATCACTACTTTCATGGTGTAAATTGTCATTCAGTAAATCAATTGTGTCCGGATATACTTGTCTTGCTGTATATCAAAGTTTTCAAGCTATCTTAGCTTTCTAACTGCTAACAAACAAATTGACGCCTTGCTCTCCACCGCAAGGGGCGCACTTAAACGTGACGTCACACTGGAAGGGTCTATAGGTTTATACACTCCATAACCGAAAGTAAATTGATCAAATAAAAAGTGATAAAACAAACACTATGGGGTATATGCCACGGAAGAGGCGGGACTGTTTTTGCACATTAGTTTGGTTCCGGTTCGGTTTGCGACGTGTGGCCTGCGTCAAAATACTTGTGCTTCCGACTTTGTGCCCCTCGGTTGCGCGTTCGCAACCCGAAACGGAACCAAACTGATGTGCAAAATCACGTCCCGCCTCTTCTGTGGCATATACCCCATTAGGACATTTATTGTGCAAAACTCAAGCCAGAATTAAATCAAAAATATGTGGGCCTCTTTATCAAACTGAGACACTTTATTCCAAATGTGACACTCCTCACATTATACAAAACTCTTTTTAAACCCCATTTGCATTACTGCAATGTAATCTGGTACAAAACGTTCCCCAGCCTTACACAAAAATCTGCTGCAAAAGAAGGTGGTGCATATTTTTTTTCATAGTCTGAATACAATGCTCCCTCCTAACCACTTTTTCATCATCACGGAGTATTAAGACTTCCTGAGCTCAGTTTGTACCATAACGCATGTTGTTCAGTCTATCAAGTTGTTAATAATTTTATTCCCAATCTCAGCCATCATATTCCAACCTGCTGCTCTCAACATGGTCATAACACTAGGTGCAAAGGTGTCATCACAGGGAAAAAGCGAAGACCACCAGTATGTGTTGTATATTATGGCCCTCAGATTTGGAACCAGCTTGATACACACATCAAAATTGCCCAAATTCTCCCCATCTTTAAAAGGAAACTCAGAACTTGAACTACTAGTTACATAATTATAATTAACTGAATCCACAGACTGGGATCAACGTTTGTTGGTTTGTCATTTATGTAGTGTTGGGCTGTTCTTTGTTCTGTATGTTTTGTTTGCATTTGCAGTGCAACTGGCTTTCAGTATAGTTTTCTATAATTCATTCAAATGACTGTGCCCATGGATTACTTAGCCTGTACAGATTATGTAGCAAAGAAAGGAAGTCTATTAAATTAGATTTAATGTATATAAAAGTTTCCTTGAGGGTGAGGTGTAAATTGTGTTGAAAAATTAGTTTGTTATTGAGGTTAGTACCATGCAGGAGAGGCTCTGGAAGTGGAGACTGTGCACAGATGTGAGCTAAATGTGACACGTCTTTCAGTTCTGCTATTTGACTTGTCCGTTTTCTTGCTTAAGTGTATCATAGTGTACATTTCACTGTTTTGTTTTTGGTTTTTTTTTTTTAAATCTCCAAGCTAAAGTCTTCTGTCTGCTGACACTAAGGAAGTGCAACTTCCCCTTTTGATCAAGTGTTGTTTTGCTCAGAGAAGACAGGTTGTGCACACCGGTTTCGGAAGAGTTTGGGGAACCGAGTGTGCTCCATGCCCATGAGGCAACCTAACTGAGCTGTGCATATTTGTGCGTGTCATCCAGAGGTCAGTTGGTGCACAACAGATGTTCGACGGCCAAATAACAAGCCGCTACTGATGAATAAGCTCTATGTTCCATCTTGTCCATGTCCCACTTGGCTACTGAACGAGCTCATATGTTGACAAAGGAATTATGGCTGAATTATGAGCCAGTAAACTGATTTTGTACCAAAAAATCAAGTTTATTTTTGCAAAACATCTTAGCATCTGGGGCGGCACGGTGTCCGGGTGGTTAGCACGTCCGCCTCCCAGTTCTGAGGACTCGGGTTCGAGTCCAGGCTCTGGCCTTCCTGGGTGGAGTTTGCATGTTCTCCCCGTGCCTGCGTGGGTACTCCGGTCTCCTCCCACATTCCAAAGACATGCATGGCAGGTTAATTGGGCGCTCCAAAATTGTCCCCATGTGTGGATGGTTGTTTGTCTCTGTGTGCCCTGCGATTGGTTGGCAACCAGTCCAGGGTGTCCCCGCCTACTGCCCAGAGCCAGCTGAGATAGGCTCCAGCACCCCCCGCGACCCTTGTGAGGAATAAGCGGTCAAGAAAATGGATGGATGGATCTTAACATCTCAATTAATCATTTCCTGTCTTTTCATTGTTCAAAACTTCAAAAAAAAATCATTGAAGAAGTGCTATTTGTGTTGCCATCCCCAAAGCCTTATGTAACACATGTCACTCATGTATCTATGGAATTAACACTGGTTAATGGGGTTGTAGTACTATGAGCGGGGTCCTGGGTACTTTAACAACTAATTCAATTTACTTAGTAAACAGGAGATGCAAGAATAGAAATATCTTAAGTTTGGCGTAAATTAGAATTTGGCGGTGCTTCCATTTAGCAGGGAAAATATTATTAATTTACCTCTTTTACCCACTAAGAATAATAATTAAAGTACTGGGGAATATTGTGTAGATCAATATACCATTTAAAAGAAATACACAAACACAGTAAATTCAATTACAAACCGTATGAACCATTTTAGTAAACAAAAATAATAAAAAGACCATTAAATGGGGGGAAAAAAAGAAAAGGGTTGTGTGTGTCAAATGTTAAATCCGAATGTGTCCCAGCAAAAAATATATAGGCGAGTTATAGTTGCAGGCCTGATGTTGCTCGGGTGCGGTGTGACCTTACAAACATAAAAACTGGTCCCTTCACTTGCAAAGCAAGCAAAAACAAATTGGCACGTGCACGGTTTTGATAGTACTCACGAATCCACAGGTCTAGGGTAGCGAATGACTCGTGATGGGTGATGAGCGATGGAAACCCGTCACTCGGTAACGACCGACATCCAACTCCAGCTTAAGCACAAATCCACAAGGCACGAGACAACTTCCAATCCACAGCAGAAGGGTCCAAAAAGAGCTTCCTTGGTCCGCTGTGCATCAAAAAGTGTCTCTTTAATTTTAAATATAGTTCCAACCTTCATACTCGATATAAAAAGGCACAGAACTCCGCTAGCCTTAGCGTTAGCATGCTACGTCGCTAGCCGCGATTAGCATTTAAATCGTCTGCACAAACATTTCGTCTGAGCACAATAGAAACATAACATGAGCTACTCACATTACATCGGGTTAAAAACAGTCCAAAACGTGACAGCAGACTCTGCATCCACTGGTTTAAAAGACTATTTTCACCAGATGGCTCCTCGAGTGTCTGCTCACTTGAAAGCTTAGCTTACACTAGTGAAAGGCTTACAGACTCTCGAACATTCCACGTATGACTACACCCATCGCTTCCGGATTGGACATGGCTAGTACATCAACCAATGACAGTACAGAAATGTAAGATTGACAGGTACAAGTTAGGTTGTAGAAAGAAAAGAAAAAGAAACTACGCAATTTCGTATGCAATTAAAACAAACTTGAACTTGCACAAAATAACTTTTTATAATGTAAATGACAAAAAGGTATTTATAGTTTAACACTAGAAAACAACTTCTATTTCAATTACTATATATTGGTTTAATCAGTATAGACTATATTTATTTTAGTCTGGGTTACACTTATCCATGTATCGAGGCTGTAAAGTTTTGAATGGAAAGTTTTGTTCTTTGTTTGAAACTTAACTACAACAAGGTATGGATTGACCCAAACTTGGCATACTGTTGTAGCAAAAACCCATCTCCAGGAATTATGGCATGTCCAATTTGTCAGGGTGTGGAATACTCAAAAACCTAATATTTTCCCAAAATATTGCGGATTGTGAGCCTATCACGTGTTGTCTATATTCTTCACTTGAGCATCCAACACAGGGGGAAAAAGGCCCATTAATTTGTTCATCCAAACAGGGAGTTCTGCTGCGTAATGTACTGATCGCATTGTGCTGAGAAGTTATGTGCTGCAGCAAGGCTGGTTGGAGAACACCAAAGAAGCCAATGGAGAGCCTGAGAATTATGTATATCAGTGCCAATATATAGAAATTCACTTCATTGAACAACTGATCTGATCTTTCTTATTATAAAAAGTCTATCAGGAACAATTGAACCCTACATGCGCCCTTCAAGGCAATAAGAACAAGAGTGACTTAAGTTTCACTCATTGCTATTTGTGTCTGCAGGCTTTTCAAGCGCATTTTGTCGGATCACGAGAGCAGCCACACTTTTCTCACGTGCCCATGCCGTTCCCGCTCTGTGCCAGCGTTGTTTGGCACCAAACACAATTAGAAAGGCCCCTTTGAGGCCTCTGTGGGTTGCCTGGTGGGGGTCAGGGCTAGCCGGCTAATAACAAGCTGGCTATTATGACGGCGAAACAGATGCATGTTGGGTTGTTGTACGTTTTATTTTGCAGTGACAAGGCCTTGTGTGTGTGCTTGTCTGCGTGTGTGCGCACGCGCGCGCGGACACTCATCAAATGACCATTGTTGATTATGTCTGCAATGTAGGTCAATTGAGTTCTACCCCTGCCCGACACAGTTATTGACCTACCACGAAGAGATGTATGTATGTGGATTGCTGAGGACATATGACATCACCAAGTTCAATACTCTGAGGTAGCCTCCTGATAAGCTGCATGGTATGACAGCAACTAACAGAGGTGGTTCTTAACCTTGTTGGAGGTACTGAATCCCACCAGTTTCCTATCCGTATTCACCAAACCCTTCTTAATTGAAAAATAAATTGTCACTGAGAGAGATGAAAGTTGCATGAGCTCTATTAAAACCACTTATCGCTTATAGAAGTCCCACTGGTGGCAAAAATTCAAAGCGTTACCTTAAGAGACCAAAACTATGCTAATACTCCAAATGGTTCAAGAACAGCTCCAAATTTAATCTGGGTGCACCTTTTTTAGACGTTTTCGGCAAAATTGCCCTAATGATAAGTGGCATACTCGCTTTCACAGATCAGGAAAAAATTGTATCCGTGAGAAGTGTTGGGTTTTGGTTTGTTTTGTTGTTTCTATCATGGTTTGGGTTTAGTTTTTTTTTTTTTTTATTATTTTGTAGTCTGCTCGTAAGATGGGAGGAGCAAGATGGCTTCCCTGCCGCTTCAATGGCTTGCACGGGCGTGCATGAGCTATTGGCTATCCAGTAATATATACAGAGAAGTGACAATGGCGGGTGATTCCAGTACAACAACATCACGCAAAATATTTTGCTATAAAAGCTAAGGAGGTTGCACAAAACGACTATGACACGGCTATCCGCCATTGTTGACAGACTGGCGGTCACGTGAGAATTAGAGCAACGTTATCAAACTGGAGGAGTATCTTGCATAAAGTGTCCACATTGGAACGTACGGGGCGTGTGTTGAAGTATTTCCACCCTGGAGCCCGGTTCCAAAAGTGATAGGTTTCAAACTCCGAAACGGCGCCGCCGTGTGGAAGAACTGCTCAAACGGTAGGAAACTTGTACGGATATATTGAAACTGACTTCCATGTGGAAGGGGCTTTAGTCTCCAGTTTCTTATCTGTCCTTGTCAAACCATTGTCATTTCCCCACGTCCTGCTGTTTTCTCTCGCCACCCTATACTACCTCTATAATGTCAGGAGTTATACGGATTTCCGCCATATGGGCATGCTGGAAAATGGTGGGCATTTGGAACCACTGCACTTCTTTCATTGCAACACTGACCATAGTGCCACATAGAAAGCTAACTGCATGCCAACATACGTATGTGTTTGCGTGTGTGGGTGTGTGTGTGTGTGGGTGTGGGGTATATACTTGTTAGTAAGCATGAAGGCCACCTCTAAATTGTTCTCTGCCATTTAATTAGCGTTAATGAAGTGTGACCCATTCTGCATTAGCCCACAGCAGAATAAGGAACAACCCTCATGACCCCTACATATCCAAGGAGCGACATACACACTTGCACTCAATTACATACACACACAGGGCAGTTGATAGCTCATGGCTGTCCTCCATCTCTATCAGTGTAAATTCCATATTCCTTGAACCAGACACACACACACACACCACCCCGTTATCCCTTTAGCCGTGACACTCTGCATGAATTTGGGATGGGGATTGACTCTGCATTCCAGTCATCTCTGTTGGGCATTTTTCTTTCTTTCTTTTAATTACTCTCAACCTTGGCAGGCATCCAGAGATAGCTTCAGCATGCAAAGCCCACATCATGTTACATAAAGCAATTTTGCATGGAAACACCAACGCATGTTGTGCAGCTAAATTTTTTAGATTCCCATTTTTTGGGGCTTATCTCAATAAGTGACATAATGGTTTTGACACTCATGTTAATATTCGAGTTGGCATGATAAACTTAAAAAAAATAAATAATAATTAATTGTTTTTAAAGCAAGCATTACAAACAGTGAGCATGCTCGGATTCTATCTTCCCACTCGTCCTTGGTGTCTGACCTTGTGATGGCTTTATCACTTATTTATAAGATTTCTGAGGTCAGCGCTAGTAACATTCAGACTCCTAAACCTTTGCGTGCCTATGAGCAGATACGCTCATGGAAAGAATTGCAAAACCTACAACTCATGGACCATATACAGCCCACAAAAACACCTGATCTGGACAGGAAAGCGGTTCAAAAACAAACGAGGCATTTATTTGGTCAAGCTATGACCCTGTAGTGCTGAGTTATTACAAGATTCATGTCCTATGGCAAGTCATCAGTTGCTGCCAAAGTCCGCCCACACCCTGCGATGAAAACTTGCAACTTCCGTAATTAAACATCCATTTGTCTAGAAAAGCTCATCAGTAATCAAGTAAAAAAAAAAAATACTTGTTATACACTATCATGCAAAATTTAAATTACTCTATCTAGTCGACTAATCGATTGAATAATCAATAGATTAATGGATTCTAAAACTATTCGATAGTGACAGCACTAATTTGTGTCTTCCACGGAGGTCCTGCAATAACTGAGGAGTCCTGTGTTTATTGTAAAGCCTGGAGCTTTTGATTGCTATATTGACGCTTGGATTAAGTGCCATGTCTTCTATTAGAAGCTCCCAACATCAGCTCGAAGGCAGACACTCACTTTCACACAAGAGAATCGCGTTGGCGTATGATGCTAATAGATTTAGCAAAAGCACAGAGTAGGACCCGAGGCCTCATGGATCGACAGGATGACATCATGGCGCTCACCACTCGATCCATTATTTCCCAGATGGAAGCAAAGTGAATCAGGAGAAGGGATCATGAAGATCCTCTTTCAGGATTTTTTATGGTGAGGATGGCATGAGACGATGTTGATATTGATATGATATTGAAGATGCATGCCCCATATGCTTAATATTGTGAGCAATTGGGTGGCTTTGTAAGTATATTTCCGCTTAAAATGCCAAGAAATGCAGAGCCACTAGCACACTTGTGGTGATCCATAATGGGATTGTTTGGCATTGACAGAGGTCAGAGTTGTTAAATTCTAGCATGTAACCTCCAGTTCCCTGCCTTTGATCTAGCGATAGATTATATTACCGCAACTGTATCCTCACTATGCCTCTGCACCGTTGTGTTAATGATCCTGCAACACCCGCCAGGGCAAGCCCTCCACCGCCAACTTTCATTCTATTCCTGCAAATCCCGGGCTCATTTTGTAATTTGAGAAATTTGAAACGGCCCAGCCAGTTGTTTTTGTTGTTGTTTTGGGTGAGTGTGCCACAAAACTAATGATCTGATTTTTGCATCTTCATATTTGTCACTTCGACTGTATTTTCATAGAAAACTGCTTTATTTATGACTTCATACTTGGCTCCAACGGGATGTCTATGTCACAGCAAGCAAAAAAAGACGTGTCTATTGATGTGGTGTATTTATATGCAACGCTCCTCCTCCTCCAGGAGAATATGGCTGATGTCATATTTGAAGATTAAAGACCCTCCTGGTATTCCCATCTCATTGCCATATCCATCAAACACAACAAAGATGTAGATGTTCCCTCAGGCCTCCGCTATCAATGCAGGCTGCCCTGGTCAATATTTGTTTCGATTTGCCAACTATTAATCTCCTGCCGTGTAAAAGATGTGACATTTAATTAAATATGGATTAAATATTCCAAGAGGGGAGGAAGCACGGAAAACCAGGGTAACAAGACAAATTTGATGTTAGCCCGGCAGGTTAGCGATGCCGTCCAGTCAGATGATCGCTTCATTTTGTCGGATAGTGAATGCCTCTGTATTCCACTGATGAAGCGTTACAGAAAAAAAACAGTTGGAAATGGTGACTACTACTGGGAAGGTATAAAGGAACGTCACTTCAAATTGCTGCTTGTAAAGTCAGGCAAATCCATCTAGAGCGATGTCAGAAAATCGCACAAAAATGAACCAGGATGTAAATAAAGGACAGCTGACAGTCTAATTTGGATCACAAATTATCCAAACATTAGCACGTATCACGGTCTTCATCCATGTTTTGCTTGAGTACTGTCACATTCTGATGTCAGGCCTTAAAAGCTTCCAGCAACTATGTCTTACAAATGCAACATTAGTGTCTGGTTTGAATTAAACACATAACTAGCAAGAAGCCTCTACCCATCTTATATTCCATTTCCCATTAGAAGTAGGTCAGCCCCCTTCCATCTTCCGTTCTTTCCCGTTTGCTGGCAGCACTCCCCACACTGAATAATCCCTCAACAGAAATGCCCCGCTATTTAAATGCAGCTTCAGAAGCTGTGATTCCACTTCAAGCTACTGTAAGTTCTCCACTCCACTTTGTGGCTTCCTTCTCTGTTCCTCATGCCATTGTTCTCTGCATATTTATGAACGCCGCAGCACCCAAAAATTACATTTCATGATGGCACTCGGAACTTGCATATAAGGCACTTTTTGGCTAATGCTCATATTAACGGTGCTGGCTGGCAATCATTCTGAAGGAGGCCTTTGACAAGACCGATGGCTTCTGAGCATAATCATTTGGTTGTGGGATCCATGAAATCAATCATCAAGCATATTTATGTGAGAGACAATGTACTGTATGTGTGTCTTGGGCATCCTCAGGGTCAGTGCGGCAAAAGCCTTGTTTTGAAAGGCGCGTGAAAATGCTACTTTTAATGACTCACGATGGCTGTTATCCTGTTGTCATGTTCCTGATCTCAAAGCATGCTGGTTTTAAAGATCCATGTACATCTGTCTTATTTTGCCATGGGTGAACTAAATAAATAAACTTTACATTGAACAAGAGGTGGGAGTGGGTCTTTTACACTCCACTTCTAGCCATCAAAGACATTCAGTCGCGGAAACGCTTGGATGCATGCCGATGCCTCAGCCAATTACACTCAGATCAACCTTTGATCATCCATAAGCCAAACTTCATCAATACACGTGCTGAATCACACATGATTTTTTTTCTGACTGAAACAACCCAAAAAAGGAGAAGCGAAGGTAGCAAAAGTAGCTTGCTGATCTTGAAAGTGCAACTTTTCAAGAGAGGGGGTTTACTCTGTTAAGTTCCCGACTTGACATACTATATCATAATAGAAATTACCCTCCCATAAATATTATTAAATTAATAAATATTCATATTAAATTGATTAAAATAATAATGAATTAATATTAAATATTGGCTGCTGTCACAGCTTGATTGAAAAGATTTTAAGCTTTAAGCAAGTCATTAAAAAAAAAAAAAACATTGGGTAAACACACCGATGTCTTCAAATCTTATCTGATGACTGATTAACAGCAAAGTGTCCCTGTGGAGATATTATCGACCTGTCCTTCAATCGGCCATGTTGGCTTCCAACGGTGTTGCGTGGCATGTCAACAGCTTTCCCAAAGCTGTCGCCGTCTAAGTGGAGATATTGCTGACGGGCAGACAATTGGAGGGCAGGAACTGAATTTAAAAGTAAACATGGAATGCAACCTCTCCAGTATGGAAATAAATACATTACAGAAGAAGAAAAATAAATATGCTGCTCATTACAGATAGACCATTGTGTCATTGTCATTGTGTCTATATGTGAAATTTTACTCTTCAATCCCTCAGAGTTGTTACAATATTTCTAAATTCAAGTAAGTTAATTGAGAAATATACATTGAAGAAGATATACACTGGCATTGCCCCTTCCTTTCCCCATTTCCTCTCAAACCTTGGACATGTTTCTCCAGCCTTATTGCCCCTCCATCTCATTTTTGTCATTTTCCGTCTTTCTTTCTTATTTAATTAGTGCAGATATTGTGGCGTGGGTGGGGATTGTCAAAATGTGGATCATAAGAGCAGAGGTGAGCAGCGTGTTGTTATTGTCATCCGTCATTGTATAGCTTCTATACAGGCCTGTGCTGACAACCAGAGATTATCTGTCTTTGTTGCCACAGCCCTGCGAGCCCCGACGGCCATATGGCGAGAATATTAGATGAATGGCAAGGTATGACTTTTTGCAGGCTCGTACAAACATTACAATTGTCTCATCACAGCAGCAGAGTTCAAGTCAGTATTAAAGTGATATGAACTGTGTCAAGCTAATTCATTACCTTTGTCACTGATTCTGTTCGTAACCTTTATGGACAGAATTTCTCGGCGCAGCCGAGGCGTTGAGGGGGTTCGGTTTGATGGCCTCAGCATTGCATCTCTGGTTTTTGCAGATGATACGGTGCTGTTGGCTTCTTCAAGCCGCAATCTCCAACTCTCACTGCAGCTATTTGCAGCCGAGTGTCAACAGTTGGGATAAAAATCAACAACTCCTAATCCGAGACCAGTGTCCTCAGTCAGAAAAGAGTGGAGTGCCCCCTCTGGGTTTGGGGTGAGAAGCTCGGTCATCATGAGGGGCTCAGAGTAGAGAAGCTGCTCCTCTACAGTGAGAGGAGCCAGTTGAGGTGGCTCAGGCATCTGATTCGGATGCCTCCTGGACTCCTCCCTGAAAGGTGTTCTTGGCATGTCACACTAGCGGGAGGCTCTGGGGATGACCAAGGACACACTGGAGAGATTATGTTTCTTGGCTGGCCTGGGAACGCCTTGGGATCCCGCCGGAGGAGCTAGATGAAGTGGATGGATGGATGAAGTGGATGGATGAAGTGGATGGATGGATGGATGGATGGAACCCAATCTGTACTGTACATATAAAGGTCTGTTCAGTCTTTCAGTCTTTTAAAGTGTTTTTGACGTCTGTAGACATCACCTTGGCAACACGTGCTATATGTAAACCCACTTCCCACCCACACACATACTGTACATACACGCACCTAAAAAAACAAAAAAAAAACATCACCATATTTCAACTCCTTTATCAAATTATCTTAATGGTTGCAAAGAAAAAAGAAGAAAAACTGAAGCTTTAAGGGCTTCATTATCTTGACATGGACCCACTGTAGCACCTCTGACAAGTCTAGGCATGTCCTGTGACATAAGTTAGCCTTCTTGATTGTGGTTGGTGTGTCTACACAGAACAAACAGTGCTTGCCGCTGTGAGTTGAAGGGCATGTTTTGCAACTGCATAAAATGCTAATTTAGTTTGAGCCTCTTCCCTCTAAATGGATTGGGAAGATTTATACTGAAGGTGATGATGGTAATTTTATTAAACACTGTACTGTGACTTAGTGAGCCTGGCTAAACTCTACATATAAAGCAGGGCTGTTTATTTACACAACTGCAGATGGAGCGGACGCATCATTAGGCAGACTGGGGCATCTATTTGGACAAAAGCCTTTTTGGAGGAATACTGTAACATTAAACAACGTGAAGTGCGAATGGAATTTAAAAGGTAAATACAGCTACTGCCCTTTTTTGGTCCTGATGGCAAAAAAAGTATATCTATTTGAGGAGGTGTTTGTCTTTAGTTAGATGGCACACAAGTCCACCACTTGAGGATAATTATGGGTGTATTCAGACCTGCACAGTTTGGTCCGCTTTAATACGGACCAGAGTTAGTTTCCCACTCTGATCCAGACCATTTTTGCAGGTCTGAATACACACAAACGAATCCTGGTCCAAACAAGTAGACCTAGACCCACTTTTTATGGTGGTCTCGGTTCGCTTCCAAACGCACTCAAGTGCGGTTCCAAAATTAGAAACAGTGTCGCGGAACCTCTGTTGAATGAGCTTCCATTGACGCCCGCAAATATCTTGCATCTAATAACACTGAAAATATGCAGAGCACTAATGTAGCACGTCGGAATGTCATGTTGTCCTCTATTTCCTGGTTTTGTTATGCGTTCAGCCCTCGTCATTTTTGTCCAATGGGAGCACAGACTGTCACGCGAGTCGACGTGATTGCTCAATATAGTCCACTTGCAAACAGCATAGTGTGAATATGAACCGCAACAAATGAAAAAAAGAAAGTCCGCTTTTGGTCCGGACCAAACAAGCGGACTAAAGGACTTTTATAAGTAAGTATAAGTATATAGGGGTAACCCGAGCACTTACCACTCTGGAAGGGACTACTCTATGAGGGTGAATGTGTCGCCCTCCTTCAGGTACTCTACAACTGCGGTTAGGATCTACTAAAATGTGCACTTTCTTGACAATGAAAACATTGCGTTAGAATTTAACAAACCTGTGCTGCCAAACAAGTTTTCTAGTTGTATGAGGCATTCTTCCTTTGTGACTCATACTATCCACAAAAGTACACACTACCAACTTTTTAACAACTTTCCACAGTGGTCAAGGCACCACATGGATAAGCCACGCAAGTACTGTAGAGTGTTTATTTGTGCTGATGTGTACATTGGGCACATAACACTTGCTCAGCTCTGTCTTATGTTATGAGCAGCAGCCAGACTGCCTGATTTGATCCCCCAGCTGTTTTGAGGGCTGCTTGGAGCATGCGTCATATACTGGAGAGAGCGCCGTCACTGACTCGCACGTTCCAGAACTCTCTGGATCTTTCTCTCCAAGAGGGTGGAGCTAGCAATGTGATGTTCAAAGGTGGCATTGTGACTGAGGCCTTTTATATATATGAAAAAAAAAGCCTCCATTTTATCTGCATAAAAGATAAGATCAGCGTTCACAGCCTGTCGGTCTTTGACGTTCTTTTCTTTGATGTTCTTATATGGACCTATTTGGCAGGCAGACCGAATTCCAGGGAACACAAGACAGCAAAATGATCTCACAGTGCACAGACCTCCATATAATCATCAAATCCAAGGGAACAAAACCTTTAGCCCTGTGTACATGTAGTACATATTGTCCAAATTGGATAAACACCCTTAAAGATATACCCTACAATATATTTCATTTAGACTTACCTTTTGCATTCATGTATTTATTTATTTTTATTTTTTGCACATTCAGGCTTTTATTTTATTTATGTATTTATTTATTTACAAATTATTTTATTTTGAAATGATATTTTTGTTTGTACTTTTTTTTTGTCACAAACCTTCCACACTGCTGTATGGTAAATGTATAAAAACGCTATATAAATAAAGATGACTTGACTTGACAAATCAAAAAATGCCTTTTATTTTACTCTAACTTTCATAGATTTACAGACTCTTTTTATTTTATTTGGGGTTAATTGCATAACACCAAACAACATATAAGAAAGCCTCAATTAATTTGTCATTAATTCAGGCTGATAACTAACTCATTGTGGTGTGTGAAAAGTTAAAACCATCACTGAAGCCACTGCAATAGTGTTAAAGATTAAGAGACGTTTCAATCTTTTGCTATTCAACTTGACATCTACCGGTAATTGAAAATTTATTTTTCCTCCATTTTTAATCTGAGGAATTGTTAAGAACATATTGATAACAAAAGATGAAAGTGGGCAGTAATCAAACTGCAGATACTCAGACTGTCCCTTTTGCTGTGTCCATTTCAGCATGGATGAAAACAAGCACAAGTGAGTTAAACATTCACTCAAGGCAGTGCGTATCATGTCACATTCATCTCGACGCCGACATTGCCGTCCACTTTATGGTGATGTGCCAAGTGGCTGTCCCAGATAAAAGTGGGAGAAGCACACCATATAATATTAAAAAGAAATCTTACATATTTATATATCAGTGTGTGTGTGGTGGGCGACTAATGACTGAGTGATGGGACACTGAAACCTTGCCCTTCCACTGGGGGGAGTTGAAAGCCTGACTGGGAATGTGCACAGTGGTAAACTGTGACTGAATTACAAACGAAAGGACTGAATACCAGGGGTCTCAAACTCAACTTATGTGGGTGCCACAACAATTATTGGGGAAAAAAAATGTTCAAGGTTCAAGTATTCGAAAAAGTCCAGTACAACTAATCCCTATCACAGGTTTGTGTGGTGGAGTGAGTGGTGGTGGACCTAAACGGAGCAAAGCACGGGACTTCCACTGGGTGTCACTTCAGAATTATGTTAGGCCAAATGCTATCATGAGCATGAGCTATGATAGCCCATCATCCTACAGACTGCAAATATCCCTCAGACCTTAAGTTTGAGATCCATGCTGTATACTGACATTATTTTGCAGCCAACAGTGCAAGCACATTTCAAACTAGAAATGCACAGTTGTCCTAACACAAATTGTGGCCCATGTCTCCAGTGCAGTTACCAACATACAACAATGTGTACAAATGATAAATCCATACAATATTGCCAGTCAAGACTTACCGCAGCAAGCTAAACTGAACTGTAACACTAGGTGGAGAGCAGAGCAGAGACCTTGGGTCTTGATCAACAAAAACATTAGCAGTTTCCTATCTCAGTTCTTTTGGAAACTGCGTTTCATCTACGCGTATTGGGAATGTTGACAATCAGCCATTTAGACTGGGCTTGGCATGATGCCTCACCGGCTCAAATGTCGCCAAATATATACAAACATAGATGGAAGGTTACCTACACAGGGACCACATACTACACTTCCAAGTTATGAATCAAGCAATAAAAACTGAAGGGGTCAAAGGGGAAGACACAGTAATATTTGTGGATGACAAGTGAATCCACGGTTGGAAAATTATTTCCCTATTTAAGTCACTCACTAGTGAACTCGCGGCTTGGCTGAGGTCACTTGTATTTTCAGGACAGACATTTCCCTTGGATGTTCTTTGCTCAAATTGCGTGGTGGTTTTGAGGACACGTGACGGTTGCTACTTTTCATTGCATTCCTGATTTTAGGTGATAATTGGTGTGTTTAATTACAATTAGTGATGTTTTTAAATGACCACATAATGTTTACGACAGACGGAAACCGATGTGGTGGTAAGCAGTGCTAGTGAGTATTTTATCAAATTTACACAAAGATGATCTTACAGAATTTCAGGAGTGTGCACTATGTTTACATTTGCTGTCGGTTTGTTTAGTCTCATATCTGAATGGGCACGTTAGCTCAGCCTTTGTGTGGCCCTCAGCTGTGTCTGAGCATGCAAATATAAACCTCCACACGGCTAGTGTTTGAAGAAAAAAAGTGAGCCCACACTTGCCTGCAGCAGCCAGGCCTCGTTTCCCCCTCCTGTGTCATCATTCAGCAGCCAACATTCTTTCCCTTTTGGTTGTTCACGTGCGGTTTGGAATTAAAAGCCTCCATTCATGAGTTCATTGAACCCATAAGACATGATGCCCCACCCTGTGCAGTACCCACCTTGGTGCTTCACTTTTTGCCCGAAGACCAAAAATGAAAGTGGAACGTTCGGTGCTTTCCAAGTTTTAAAATTATTCCCACTGATGATTTCTGTTCTGTTTATCAAATTATATATCCACTACGAAAGACTTCCAAAGTTGTGTTTGCAAGTCTCATTTCATTAACTATGTTAAATTGTGTAGGAGTTAGATGTAAACATTATCATATGGTAGTGAGTGTACTTTGTTTATATCAAAAAAAGGTTTTCCAGGTGTACGTGGAAAATATCCGAAGTTCCACATAACATTAAAATGGAACTGCGCTGTTGAGCATGGAGGAGTAAGACGTGTTTTAGAAGCTCTGATAACTTTGACTTTATTTGAACACTAAACGAATGTAAATCCGTGAGAAGAATTAGTGGAACAACGTCTGAAGATACACACATAAGGAATATAACTCCAGCGGGAAGTAAACGATGTCTAAAAAAGTGAAACTACGGAGAAACGAACAAACCAGATGCAGGCCCCGATCTATCCTCGGACGCAAGTGATGGAGCTGTCCCGGAAGAGCGTTTGTGTCTGTGTGTTCTTGTTTTTAAGTCAACCTGTTTTTTGTTTGATTTATTTTATTATTATATGTTTGGGTAAGTGCTGTTTTTGTTTAATGTAAGTTGTATATTGAATGTAGCACTGTACACATTCTAAAATACCAATAAAAATACATGGGGAAAAAAATGGAATTGTACGTCAAAAAGTTAGAAAGTAGGGCTTGTTATTTTAGTACCCTTGGAAAAAAAATTGACTATGAAAACAATACTTGGAAAATAGAGGACTTTTCTGGGCAGAATGTCAGGGCAGCATGAAACATCACAGCAATGTTAAATTCCTTATGATCCGTCAGTGGTTTGAGGAAAATCCCAATGGGTTTTCCAGGTGCACGTGGAACCTATACAGAGTTCCAAAGAACATAAAAATAGAACTACATGAAAGAAAATGTTTACAACTATGTATTATGGAAACAATTGCACCCTTGTGAAAACAATGCAAAAAAATGCTTTTAATATTTTTTTCCACAAATGTGCTTTTAATTTATTTATTTATTTATTTGTTTATTTTAACATATGATTGACCAATTGAAAGCATTGAAAATCGCTTGCGCTTTTGGATGATGCAATGTTAATGGTTGAACAACCGTCATTTTTTGGATCTCCTGAAAAGTGATACCAGCCATATAAAATTTCTGTGTGGTACATAACCTTACTCTGCAAGATGAATTCTCGCGGTATTTGTGAGTTCGCAAACTCCAGAGAATACATCTTGTACCGAGCCCGTGAATTTCCACCGACCAGAGCCACTGGTGGTTCAGAACAATCACAGAGGGACATTGTGTTTGGAGTGTGATATGCAGCTGTGATGAAACCAGGAAGCCAGTGCCGATGCCGGGGCAAACAAACAAACAAACAAACAAACAAACCTCACTTGGACGAATGGATGCTGCAATTATTTCTGTTCTTGCATAATTACTCACTGTTTTCTTGTTGAATGTTAAACAGCAAGAGGCGCTTTGTGTATTTTTAGCTGGTAAATATGTCCATGACAAGATTATTTGTCAAAATGTTAAGCTTCTTGGCGGAATATGGGGGTAGTATGAAAAAAGCAGCAATGTTAAATTCCTCATTCTCTGTCAAGGTTTTGACTAAAGTCTGTGATCAGTATGTACAGTTATAGTGACAATCTTCATCACATACAAAAACACGGTAATACTACAAAAAACTACAAACTTGATGTAAAATTTCTGGGTGGAATATACTGTAGCTGTAGCGTGAAACAGTAAAAGCCATGTTAAATGACTTATGATCCATCAAAGGTTTGATATTAAGTGAATTTTCCAGGTGTGCATACTCTCCAAAACTCTCCGGCGAAACTACGACTGTGGGCATGTTGTTGTGCGTGGGAGTGCGCACATGTGTGAACTTGCAGTGAGGTGAAAACTAGTGTCATCACTAACAACACAGTTAGTGAGTGACTGAGTGAATCATTGCGTTGGACGAGTGTTATGCCATCTCTTATCACATTTATAACTACTTATATTGTGTTTAGATAAAAGATGCAAAAATATGATATGTAGATAATATGCTATTATGCTACAAACTACATGTGCACATTTTGTACACTTTCAAGACACGAGACTTTCAGGACATGAGGGCCGTGTCAGTGGGTGCTCCAATTGATTGCACGATGATTGCAGAGAGCACTCAGCGGGTCACCATGACTGTTTGCAGCAAACAAGGCGGAGCTTCTGGTTGTACTTTTCCACTGATTTTACACATTTGCCTGACGACACGGTTCTCATGCGAAATGGACCGTTTTAGTTGGCCCCTCGCCAGTCTTGAGTCTCAAAACCCTTCTGGTGATTTAATTTACATAAGACAAATATTAGCATCCACTCTTCCTGTTTTTGTCTCACTTGACTGGCCTGACCTGAAAAATATGGTTCTAAAACGGTGTCCTTGTTAGATAAAACCAGCCACAAACTTAGGTGATGAATACCACTAAGAGTTTGATTGTGACATAATTGCAAAACAGCAGCATGGAATTCTAGATTAGCCAAGAAAACTATAGAAAACTGACATGGTAAAACTCTCTGTATGAATACTCATGTAATCGGCTATCAAGAGATACAAACTGTTTACAATCAATATGCCTCACCATTTCTACAGCCGTACTTCAGATATACCGCTACACTGGCCATCGCAATGTACAGTAATCTTCTAAAAAGTAATATAAGGAATAGTTATGTCCGTAGCTTTTACATTTCTCTCTATGTTATAGGTAATGCTTATTGAAACATTGGGACCATTGACACTGAAAAAATGCATACTATATAGGAGTAGCAGTAGCAGGACTGTAGACTTTGTCATTTGGTTAAGACAAGACATTATATTGTTTTTCCGATTCACAATCAAAAGTAGCTAGCTAATTTTTTCATTTGTCAGATAACTTTTACCAGTAACAAAAACTGCCTTAAAGTTACAAATATTTTTAGAATGAGGATATATACTGTATACAATTCTACAAAACATCCTACTCAGTGGAATCTTCTGGACACATTTAAAGCCAAGCACCTGTGAGATGACTTGTCATTAAAGTTAGAATATGTCAATTTCTTTTTCCACTTTGATGACAGTTAAGAATGGTAAATCATTGTAGTTATTAAGACTGTTATGATGATGACGACAGTTTGGCCTAGTAACACATTGTTTTCAATGGGACACTTTTTTCAAACCCAAACAAATTCAACAGATTGTTTTCAATGGGGCACTTTCTTCAAACCCAAACAAATTTAGAGACCAACCCATTTTTGAGGCTCTTTTAAGGAAAATGACTGTACGGAAGGAAAACAAAGACCGCTGGCACTATTCACCGACAGTTCCAATAAACGACGGCCTCCAAACGCAGCACGTCTTCATGCTATGTGGTTGTGTTTATTTCCAGAGCGGGTGACGTGCGAGCAACACTCCTCCTATATGTGGCTCGTCAGATGCTGGTGGAGGCTGCCATTGGTGAACTGTTGTTGCTGTAGCAGCTTGTGTTGTCGCCTCTAGGAGGGAGCGAGAGGGGGTGGAGAGAAAGGGGGAGGCGGTATAAAACCTCTCTACTCCATTAAGATCTTCACTTTGGAAGAGGGCAGTGCAAAGGGAGGACTGGTAAACACACGAAAGGATCCCATCTAAAGATCCAACTCATCGTTTGGTGTGGTATTTACCAACAACAGGCTTCTGTCGGTCTGTGTCAGTGGATCATTGCGAGGAAAGCAAGCCGTCTATCGCGTCACACTGAACCCTAAATGAGCAGAGGCAACACCACACTTGGGTCTGGGCTCAAAGTGGAGAAAAAGACACACCAACGAGCGCGCAGTGACCAGAAAAAAGCGCACAAGGCCGTGGCCGTTGCCTTCCTCAATGCATACCCTTTGTGCCCGGGGAACCATGAAACCAGAGATCAACGCCGCCGTGGGATTTTTGTCGAGATTTCTGCGGGTAAAAGGACATGTAAATGATCGGCAAGTCCAAACGTTCAGCCAGAGTCTACAGGACATTTTGTCAGGTGAGAAAAAACCCTTCTTTGTTTTAGATTCCATTCAACAAAACACGCAACGTGTAGAGGCCTCTAACGAAATGCGACTTTTATTTTCATTCGACACTCAAATGGGCTCCAGATTTGGTTCGCAGTCGGCCCGTGAGGGAGTCAGAAGAAGCCTTCTTTGTTCTCGCTGAGTCCCACTATGAGTGCCACCAGGGAGCACAGCTTTGCGCACGAAGGAGGTGACAAATGAGGATCTGGGAATGGCTGACCGAATTGCACAATTTGACGATTTAATTCGCGCAACCGAATATTTTGCTGTCAAGAACCCATACGGAGAGCTTAAGTGAGCCACTTTGTTCGGAAAGAAGTGAGGGAGGGGGTGGGGGCTGACAAGGAAGTGCGCCTAGCTCGACAACAACTGTTAGACGCTACACAATTACGTAATGTAAAGTCATTTATAATTAAACAATTAACTCCTCAGAATAAACCCATGTAATTATAGGTAATGTTTAATAGCTATGGGTACTAATGAAATTACTCTTCTATACATCCCAATATTAAGCATGCCGTGTCCTAAAATCAATATACAGTATTTTGATAATTCAGTGTGTTCTATCATTTAACATGGCAAAATATTTTATCTAAGATTTATTCACTGTTTATGATGTCATCTTGCACATGTTTATCCATCAATATAAGCAGAATTAGAGTAATGAGTCCTACTTTAGAGTATTAAAGTCTCTTTTCCCCTGACCCTGCTGTAAATCTGCCATACATCTGCTTCAGTCCACGTATGGAACAGCAGATGACGACCTACATTCCCACCGTAAGGGCCCCCGCCTATCCAGCAGTAAAAATTGAGACAGGATGCCTTAACTCCTTCCAAACAGGCAGAAGCAACAATGTGTAGTACTTAGCATTATCTGTGTGTGTGACTGTTTAAGAGCAAAGAAGATCACAGTGTTTGATCTTTGTCTTCATAGATGACGTATAAATGAGGTATTAGTCATGTTTTGTTGGCGGAAAAAACAACAGGGGCTTGGCTTGTAAACACAAAAGTTTCTGCAAAATGGATCCTGTCGCGGCGGGGGAGGAGGGTGTTTTGGTGGAACCTATAGGAGGACATTAAAGACAGGGGCGGAGACGCGACGTCATCGGCAAGGGAAGGGGGGTGAACTGAAAATAGATTCAACATGTACGGGAATTGAGAATTGTTTTTTAAACTGTATTTATAGAGAACTTTAAAGACAACAATAGCTGTATACAAAGCATTGTAACTAAAGTAAAGATCAGACATATAAAATCCAAAACAGTTCAAATAATGAATTAATAACAAAGACAGTAACAAAATAAAACACTAAAACAATGCCGAGTCTCATGCTGAGTCGAAAGCCAAAGAATAAAAATGTGTTTTTAGAGGCTTGCCTGACATTTAGCAGGAGGTCATCCCAAAGAGAGAGATTGGCAACGGAAAAAGCTTGATCCCCTCGGAGCCTGCTATATATACACAACTTAATATAAAAAAAAATGGTTCTCTTTTCTGTGTTATGTGAACAGGGACAATTACATTATCAACTTTTGCTACACTAGACAGGCCCAAACAAAATCATCTAAAGCACTTCTGGTGTGAATATATACACATCTTTTTGTTAAACTCTTCAGGATAACAACGTCGTCCGCCTTCCGCTTCCCACCTCCCCTCATCATGTCCTGGTTTTTAAGAATAGGCTACGGCAAAATGACCCCGATCCCGGCTACTACAAGGGGATTGGAGGTGGATGCCTTTTGTGGCTTGGCCCGACAGATCCGCCAGCGCTTTTCCATTAGTTTGTACAGGCTCCAGTGAGGCAGGGGGCAGGGTGTGTGCGTGTGTGCGTGTGTGTGTGTGTGTGTGTGTGTGGGGGGGGGGGGGGGGGGTATCCCTGTTGTTGAATGCAGGTGCTCTGTACACTAGCCCACTTTGGTTCTTTGGTTGGAATGGTGTCTGCATCAAGGGGAATTCAATGTGGATGAGACAGGAGAGGCATTTTGTGTTGCTCAATAAATGAGAAGCCCCAAACCAAGGAGGCCTGAATGTGTCCAGCTCTCATTGCCGCAGAGAAGTGTAAGGTTGTGTATTTTTGTCCCCTACACAACCAAGCGACAGTCAACACTTTCAGTCAAAGCCCAACGGGAAATGAAAGTGATGGCGTCACTCCTTACTCTGGAAAAACTTCCACAAAAACAGGATCCTGTCCCTTTAAGAGGGGGCGGAGCCACGCCTCCCAGATGGCTGGCTGAGACTTGGAGTTTCAGTGTTTTTGTTCAACCAGTCATGGGAGACTTTGTGACACTGACGGCAGCCGGGGGAGGGATTGTGCAATTCAATGAGTCTCTTTTTGTCACGTACGCACAGGGTGCGGATAGCCGCCTGTTTTATGGCTGCTTATCAGGACCATAACAGGTGGTGCTGTTTTTCTTCGCTTGCCTGTGCTACTGTGCCCTAACAATAACTGCACTTAGCCAGATCCAGACTGAATATTCACAAAAAGAACCAACTACCAGAGACAGACTATCAAGCTAGCTACTGTGAAGCTATCAAGCAAGATTCAATCTCATCAATTATTTGAACTGTATATCAAAAGCATATGACTTTATGAAAACACTAGCTCCCAAAGCACTAGTATGATACAACCAGACTTATTGAATTAATGCCAACTTGTCACATCATGTGAAACTCAATCCATTCTGTGCCGTACCAAACATTACTCATCTTGTTTATCTTTTATAAGATTTTCAGCAGCACCCCATTAAGTTACCGAAACTCAGTGTCTGAATTACAGCAAACCAAAACCTCACAGCTCATTTCAACATCCAGTATCCTCCTCTTCTTTGTGTTCCGGCAGAACAATACAAGCACCACTGGTTCCCAGACAGGCCCTGCAAAGGTTCAGGGTACCGCTGCATCCGTATCAACCACAAGATGGACCCTCTGGTGGGGCAGGCGGGCCAGCGCATCGGCCTGACAATCCAGCAACTCTACCTGCTGCTGCCCAGCGAGCTGACGCTCTGGGTGGACCCCTTTGAGGTATCCTACCGTATTGGTGAGGATGGCTCAATCTGCGTCCTGTACGAATCGCAGCCTGTGCCAGCAGCCATGCCAGGAACGGTGGTCGGCAGCTCGCCGTCGGGGAGCGGCGGCTCGGGGAGCCCTATGATGGACAGTCACATCAGCTGCAAGGAGGAACTGATGGTGCTGGGAAGAGCCAGTCCCTCCAAAGCCTACAACATGATGACTGTGTCCAGTTAAATGGTGCGCACTTTTGGCCGGGCTAATTAGTCGTTCAGGGTCACACCTTGGCCAGTCAAAATGAATTTGACTGGATCAGGGTGTGCCTTTTTAGAAGCTAAGAATATGAAACAAAATAGAGAAAGAGGAAAAAACAAAAGGAAAAACAGAGGATGTGCCCTATCATCCGATTGATGGAAACCTTGTAGGTTGGATATAACCCCCACAACCACCACCACCCGTTCTCCCTATTATCATCTATTCTGTTGTGTCATTGGATCAGCTGCATACTCCATTTATTTAGGAGAGTCCTTGTGGAGATAGAACTGTTGGGGCAGCTACACCACCCGCCCAAGACCCACACCCAACCCCCGACTGTCAACATGGTGATCAGCTTCATCCTTAAAGGAGCTGTCAGCATTGACTTTGCACTTTTCTTACTTGTGGTTACTATGGGTACATACTACACACACCACAGCAAAAACAAAAATGCCAAATTGTATGGAATTTATTCCTTAAACGATCCCCCTTGACATTCAAAGTTAGTGGTTGTTTAGTTGAGGAGGAAGTTAAGGTTAAGCCCATTGAGGTAAAGCAGCTCTAATGAAAGCATCTATTTTCTGCAAAATCCCCATTTGGACCACAGATCTTTACCTGCCAGCAACTGGAGCTAACGTCCTCGACTTTCCTCCTCAGTGACTCGACCTACTTCTGGCCTGTATTTAAGTGCAAGTGTTTGCGACACTTGTTACCTATGGATACCAACATGTTCGCTGCAATCCCACCAAGCACGTTATTTGTAGCTTTCTGGGGATGGCCAGCGGACATGTCACTTTCCCCTCAATTTAATGAATGTTGTTGAAATTCACAATCAATCTCCTGTGCTTGCCCCTATTTCCTTCGCCATATGATCTCCTGTTTCGCCAAATTTCCAAGTGTAGCAAGAGGGAGGGGCCAATTCTACCCAAATCTGTTTGAATTAACATTGAATGCACTTTGACATGAGATTGTATGGAATGTGTACTTAAAAAAAATAAAATAAATCGCCTGCATTCCATCCATTCGAATGTCAACTTTTACATCATTTATTTTCCGCCCCCTTTATCTGTTTTTGTTCATATTGTAGCTCATCGGTCAGAAGTGACGGCTGTCTGTCCATTGGGGAGTGTGAGACTGGATTTCAAAAGCATTTTTACACTGTATTTGTGAACATTTCAGAGCTTTTGATCGAAGATGGAGGTTATTTGTTGGTGGTAGGCGAGAAGCCATTCTCGTAGCACTGTTCATGAAGCTGATAGAGAGGTTTATTCCCAAAGGTCTAGACTAAGTGACAGGGGCATAGAGCACTGACTGTCAGATGTTCAGTTTTGACTTGAATTTTTAAAGCAACACCAGGCCTTGTCAGCCTTTTACTTCACTTGCATCAGTGATCTCCAAGGGCCCTTACTTTTTAAAAGGGAAGTCCTTTTATAAGCTTTGGAGGTGCATTTGCCTTACCTCTTCTCAGATTATGAGCCATTAGTGATTTTCAAGTGACCACCAGCCAATATGGTGGTCTCGACTGCCCTCACACACAGCCTGTCAGCTTCGCCCTTCCCCTTGTCCGAATTTGAGTGCCTCAAGTGCCACATATCACCCCCCCAGCTCAGACCTCCCTTTCAGACAAAAGCAACGCCAGCACTGCTAGCCTGACACCACCACCCTAACCACACTTGTGCAGGTAGACTTAATGTGACACATATCACCGTCCATCAACCCACAGTGGAGTAAGCGAAGGAATGCCGAGATGTGAGCGGTTGTTTGTTGTTATAGAGGAGCGAGGCGGGGCCAGGGCCGGACTCTTGTCCAGGGCAGCTAAAATCCCTCCGGACCTCCCCGCTCCAAACCTGTTCAGCATCCCTGCTCGGACACCTCCCGCCCTCCCTCACGGTGATGGCTAAATAAACCAGCGTGTGCATGCGCGCACATACATACGCACACGCTTTCCTTACTTACGCACACACACCACACATACGTGCACCCACACACACTCAAACGTGGAAGCGGTTGGAGAGGGGCTAGCGAGAAACTCTGAAGAAAGAAGATGAATACTTGAGGGTACAATAGCATGGTCTCATTTTCATCTCACTGGGCTGTGCTGCATTTAATTACTGAGTAGCAGCATTGTTTACATGCATATGAAAAGATGTGATGGCTGCACCCACATCCGGTTCTGGGGCTGTATCTGTCACAGCAGGCTGGGTGTTTTTAAGCTCTCCTAAGCCTGACAGGATCATGGGTAATCGAGCTATAGCCTTTGATGCACTGCACCCCCATTTGCCTCACTCTCTGCTGATCCGCACGTCAACACTGTCTGCGGCATTTAAAAAAAAAAAAAAAAAAGAAAAGAAGAAAAAAAAAAAAAGCACGATTTTATGTTGTTGTACTGAAGAGGATCTGGATTAGTTTCTTTCCACCACTGCCCCCTTCCTATACATGTCACATAATACTTAGTTGTATTTTCTGGTCACACTGGTAGATATTCCCCTCCTCGTCCTTTTAAATCTCTTTTTATCAATTTGAAGGCCCAAATTTTAAGCAAACAACCAAATCCCCTTTGATGCCTTCTCAACCGTTACCACCACCAACGAAAAATGGCTTGCGTCCTCAGTAGGAGTAACAATTTTAATGGCATCCATTCAGCTTGTGCTCACATAGCTTACAGAATTGTCATAGAATGCTTTGAGTTAAAAAAAAAAAAGAAAAAAAGTCAGAGGTAAAACAGCACATTAAATGCACTAAAATGTCAAAATGTTTTCTTCTGGAGACGTGAGGAGTCTCTCCTGGAATGTATTGCCAAACTCAGGCCTAGGACAGTCAACAAAAGACTTAAGAAAAGCTTGTTAATTGTGTTAAGACGTGATACAGAAAGGGAACAGCTGTTTTTTGTTTGTTTTGTTGTCTCTGTTGTCATCAACTAGTTGAATTATTGCCACTTTCGCATTTGGGGTGTTTTACATACTGTAGAATGTATCGTAACTGTACAAGCAATGGTAGAGTACATTACATTACACATGGGAAGTGCCAATAATTGCGAAAAGTTTTTTTTCTCCCTCTGGATGTGTTCCTTTTTGTAAGTCATCTTTTAACATAGGTAACGCTTTTTGTAAGTGCAGCCATTTTTGAAGAATGTGTTGTCAAGGACCAAAGTTGTTTTGGTTTAAAAAAAAATTTGTTTCCACAATCTGTAATCGTAGACGTATCCTTGGTTTTGTTAATTTTCTTTTCTTTTTTCCTTTTTACTATTTACATATAAAAGCAGAAAATAGAAAAAAATCTGAGCTTATCCAAGAAGAAAAAGCTTGTGATCTCATGTCATCGTTATAGTGTTCATTTTTTTTTCTTTCCTTGGGTATATTGCGATGAACTGCTGTAAATTTGTACAGTTCATGTAAATTGATTGTGCGGAAGTTGTACAGATTTCTATATTTTGGAAGAATTTTTTTTTGTTCTCTGTAATAAAAGATTTCCTATCTTGGCATCATATATCCATGTGAGCTGTCATTATTATTTGCCTGTTTTGGGGCATCATTTAATGCTCTTTACATTATTTTTGGAACTGGGACTGAGATATCATATAAGCATTCCTTTTGTCTTAATAATGAGTTTCCTCGCCTTTGACTTTTTATGTTTACCCCAAATATATTACCCTACCTAAAATAGTGTACCAATTAGAATTATTAACACAAACATTGCTATGGTTCTTTTGTTCTTTGAAATGTTGCTCAAGCTATTTTCTGCTTTTCCAGGGGTAAAAAAAAAAATGCTTACTAGCCTCCGTCCAGGGACAGTACGATTCTTCCACCACTTTAATCCATAGACGGGAGACTGTGGAAATCCGAAAAATACATGACGGGGATTCTCATTTTGCAAAAGCAAGCGTTCTCAGCCTATGTGGCATGCTGGGGTCTTGAAAGTAAGTCATCAGGCCCTTTTTCGCACTTAACTCATTCACTGCCAGTCATTATAGAAAATTTTTACATTTACAATACTCACGTGATATTCCATTCAATAATTATATATAAACCGAATCTACCAAATAACAGAATAGACTCCCTACTTTTTGTCCCGTCCCGTTCTTTTATAATTGACAGCAGAAAAATGTAGGTTTGCCAAAATACAGCCATTTCTCCCATGGACTCTGAAACTGTGTTTATTCCCTATAAAATGGGGCAATGATGTCATCTACCGGTGGTTGGGCATCAGTAAAGTTGTTTCCAAGTTTGATATTTACAGTGGAGCATGCTCAGATTTGCCCCCATTTAGCACCGCTCTAAAAAATACAATTGACAAGTATACTTGTCAAAGGCAGTGAATGAGTTAAAGAGACAACGGCATTGAAGCATGGGGAAGTACGGCAGCATAGCTCTTAGTAAGGAATATAACTGACTTCTAAGCCTTTGACTAAATGCTTAAAAATATTCCGTGTTGCAACTGGCAAGAAATCAACATTACTATATTGATAATAGACAGTAAACCCCCTGCTATATCGTGATTCAGTTTTTTGGTCTTTCTATTGAAACTCAGGTATGCTCTTATTCAAGTTTTTAAAAACCCAATTAAGACCCCTGGGTTACCCCTTTCGTAACTCAAATTCTTGTTCATAAAAACGCATTTATAATACCTCGATCGAATGGGGCATTGGTTTGTCTTCTGTGTATGCTCTATTTGCAAGGAATCTTGATGTTCTGAGTACAGGAACTACTTGTATACGCAGCACAGCCCAAATGCTAAATGATCTAAACTTGAATACACTGACTTCTCTGCGGCGTTTTCACGTTACTGTGTCTCTACGGCAAGAATTCCACAGTGTGTATTTATACACATTCCGATTGATCACAATGACCATACTTAGAGGAGTCAGGGGCTCGACACATGGGAGGCAACGTCACTGCCTCTCCATTTATTTCCTATGGAAGCAAGGCGACAAGGCGAAAATCGCCTCCCCTCCTCCCCCTCAGCAACACGCGACATTCGTGCATGTGAAAAATCGCACGCATACACGTAGACGTGCACGCGTAGGTCCGTGACATGATACTAGAAAGTTAAAAACGTTCAACTTTTGTCGAGTCGTCGTGGCTGTCGCCGAGGCTTCAACCAATCAGCGAAGGTTTCATTGATGAGCCAATGAACGCAGGGCATGCGAGACAGTGTGATAGAAACTATGTCAAATAGAGAATCTAATTTTAGCAGTCAGACCATCCAGTTTTGTGTTTCACTGGAGTGGAACGTCCGTTTACAATTTAATAGCCAATCAAATCTGTTGTCAAGAAGCTGCGCTAGAGGGTGACGTCATTCACTGCCGCCGACGCAACTGCTTGTCGCTTCCGGTGTGTGGAGACCTGGCGACGAGGTACGTATTTCCCTGTCGCTTGTCGCCTCCCGTGTGTTGAGTTTGACATGGAAGGTGACGCGATACGTAATTCGCTGTCGCTTATCGCCTCCCATGTGTCGACCCCCTAACTCTGCCAGCTCATGCATGTACATTTAATGGGTGAACCCGAATGTTTGAGAAACCGGAACCTGATTATTGACTGCATGTAAATGTAGCCAGTGTAAAGCAGAGGTGGCCAAGTTCGGTCCTCATGAGTTTTTCTCCACTAACACACCTGATTCATGATCAGGGTCATTATCAGGCTTCTGCAAAGGTTGCTGATTAGCTGATCATTAGATTCAGCTGCGCTGATCAGAGGTAGACATGGAAAACAGGCTGGATAGGGTTTCTTGAGGACCGAACTTGGCCACCCCTGGTGTAAAGTCAATCAAAATCTGATCTCTCATCTCATAAGTACACTCTGTCCTACAGTATACTCAAATTCTATTTGTGTTTATGGGGGAACTGTTAGAACAAAGGCATGTGTGCGTGTGTACGTGTGTGTGCGCGTGGGTACGCATGTGTTATCACTCAAAGGACAAAAGCTAAGCTGCAGCTGCACGCAAGTCAACTAATTGTCTAATATCTTTAATTGTGGTGCAAATTGGAATTTTCCATTAGAACTGGACACAAGTGACATTCACAAAGATGATTTTTATAAATGTGTTTTCATATGTCAAGGACTGCATAGGAGGAGTATAATTGCTTTCGCATTCCTGTATTTTCCTCAACATTTCTGTGTAGCAATGGGGGCTGTTGCCCATTTCAATCAATAAACTTACTAAACTATCCAACTGACTATTTTATCACAGTGTCCCAAATATGAGTACCATTACAGCTTTCATACAGTCCCAAACAACCCTCTTCCTCCCAATTCCCTCGGCAGCAACTCAGGGCCTCCTGGAGTCTTCACCAGCCATCTCTCTCTAGTCGGGGCGCAAGTCAACCCAAGCTTAATGTGTCTCACCCAGCAGTGTCCGAGCAGAGGGCTTTGTAACAGAAGATAGGTGGAAAACAAAGACGTCCACGATCACATGGTTCGATATTGTTAGCATGCCAGGAGAGGTTTAAGTGAGGTACCGATGGAGGTGTGGCAGTTGGAAAAAGGGAGAGACTTTGTCCTCATTCAAACATGCAGGTGTGTGTGAGCGAGTGGGTGATACTATGCACATACAGTATACAGTATGTGTTTGACACGTGCCTGTGCAAACATGTGTCCAGTAACACAGCATGGACTTTTGCCCTGGTCAAAGCAGCAGAGTACTACACATGTAAAAAGGTTTGTTTGATGCAATGTTGTCAATCATTTTGAAATTTGTTGGGACCATTTAAAACAATAAGATGGTTTTAAAACCCGCGACCCTTGTGAGGAACAAGCGGTTTCAGAAAATGGATGGATGTTTTAAAACTCTTGGTGGGGATTATAGTTGCACTTAAACTAGGGTCAGCTGGAGCGCTACCATGAATGGCTTGTTGATTTGAAAACCATTAAATCCCAAAGGTTAGATGGTAGATATTTAGCAATTTAAGGCTGATGTGTTGGTGCCTGCATCAACAGAATTATGGTCTTGTTTGGATAATTCCTGTCTAGTCTTGTAATGGATGTAAACAGATCAAATGGTAATACTGTACAGGGTTTCCCCAAGAAAACCTGATAACCCCAGTGCTCGTGGACGGGTGGACAAAATCAAAATCCCGCCCGGCATAATCCTTTTGTCTTTGGGGTGAAAGGTGTGGGTGTTCAAAATTATTATTTATGGGGTGTTTAGCCTGGTGGGGCCAATGAAAGCCTGGTGGGCTGCCAGGCTAATAAAATGCCAAATATATATATATATTATATATATATATATATATCCATACATACATTTCCTTGACCGCTTATTCCTCACAAGGGTCGCGGGGGGTGCTGGAGCCTATCTCAGCTGGCTCTGGGCAATAGGCGGGGGACACCCTGGACTTGCCAGCCAATCGCAGTACATATATACATATATACATATACACATATACATATATATATATATATATATATATATATATATATATATATATATATACATACACACATATATATATATACATACATATATTTATTTATTTTTTTCTTTTAATTGAAGACGCTGACAAGAGTCACAACATGCTCCGGCAAGTTTAATGTCCAAATGTCTGTCTGTCTGTCTGTCTGTCTATCCATCCATCCACCCATCTACCTATCTACATATCTATCTATCTATCTAATCCAGATGTATCAAACATACGGCCCGCGGGCCGGATCAGGCCCACATAGGTGTATAATCCGGCCCACAAGATGATATTGTGAAGTTAAATAAAAAAAATAAAAAAATTGTAATGTCTGGCTAATTAATCAGCCGGCCACAATCATAATATAGAAAATTTGTAATTTCACAAGCAGTCCTCAAATGAGCAATGCAACTTGTACCTGTACTTGGGGAATCATCCTGGATGTCATTATTTTACATACAACTTAAAGTTACGGTTTGTTTAATTATTATTATTTTAATCATAGACCGACATAAACGTGTTAAATATTACACAAATTCAATTACTGGTAACACAAATAGACATAACAAGGATTAGCGTCATTAACTGCGCCACACAACGCATTCTGGGACTAATAGATATGCAAAACAGATAGATTTAACACGTCCAGAACTCAATGTTGCCGTGTTCCATTTGCATTTGTTTTTTTTTTTGTTTTTTTTTTTGGAACAATATGATTAAAGTTGAGCTCTGTAATTTAGGGCTGGCACACAAATAGCAAAAATTTGCGTATAATTGACGGCAATCGTTTTTAAGTTGTATACGGTTATTTTATCGATGCGGCCTACTTGGTGATATATTTTCGTCCCTGAGTTTGACACCCCTGATCTAATCAGTAAGAATGTGTATATAAATTTTCTTTCATAAGGTTTTTTTTCCCCCAAGTGCTACTCAAAGATGGGGATGCATCATCAGAACCAGTTATCAGAAACATCAACAAAGAAATGAAAGCAAAACACAAGAAAAAACAATCACTGTGAAATGTAAACCATATTGGAATTTAGGGAGCACCGGCACTTCTTTTTTCCACTTAAAACATTGGTAATCGAATAACTGAGATGTAATTGTTTTAAATTAATTAGTTTAAAGGTAGTAAGGTGGCACTTTGAAAAAGATATTATTTAGTAGTTACAACTTACGAGTGGAGTCTTTTATTCGGCAGATGCATAAAACAGCATTTTAAAAGACTCATAGTTACTAATTTTGTCTGCAACATGTTGGAACATTACAGATGCAAAAATGTTGATCGCTGTATTTACAAAATAAAAGCATATTTTTGCAAATGTGCAAGTTACAAGATTTTGATAATTTTAAATTAAACAAGATATTCAAACCATTAATGGAGTAACAAAAATAATTGTAAATTAATTTGACAATTAACTAATTGCTGAGTAATCAAATAATCGTTGCACTGCTACACAGAATCGAACCAAATCAAATCGTAATCCTATTGAATAGAACCAAACAGAATCGTTTCATTTTAAAATCGAACCGTCCTTGTATCGGATCGCACCCCATGAATCGAGATGTGTATCGAATCGTCTTGATTGGAGACATTTACACCCTTAATAACAACCAATGTGCCCAGTGTGCTAACGATAAGCCATGGTGCTAACCACGTCAACGTCCGTTTGCCTTTTCCCACATATGGTCTGCTAGTTGGTGGTCAGACACGCTGGCAACATATTCCTGCGGCGAGCCTCTCCCAATCAGAAGACTCTCAAGCACTTGCAGAGCAAAACAGCCACCTAAATATAGCCCGGCCTTGAGGTTCAACAAGAGGCCTTCTGCATGTAGCCGGGCCACACACACTCAACACCGACGTGGATTTAGTTTAGGATTTAGTTGGAGGCCTTCATTTCAAAACAACTTCACAATCAATAATGTGAACTTTATAGCATAAAGACGGGCACAGCTGGAAGCCCTGTTGCATTATTTGTGTCAGTGGCTGTCAGTTGATAGGGGAAACATACTCCAGGGGGCAAGAACAAGGCCAGGAAATTTGACATCCTCAAAATATTGTTTTGTTGCAGATCAATTTCTAACGCAAGCCTGCGAATAATGAGTTCCATTTCTAAGCATGTGTTCATTTAGAAACCCTTGCTGATTGTAAACAGTCCACTAACCGCCAACAACATGACGATCGGCACTGTTTGTCAAGTGGTGTGTTCGCTTTGCAGGAAAAAGGAGAGAACACAGCACCTCAGCTGTTTCCTGTTTGTGTCACGTGTGAAAATGTGAAGCGATGTGGCAGTGGCAAGAGTCTGAGGCACATTGTGGGGGGAAATGCAGGAGGCGATAGAATAGAGTGTATCGGGATTTGCAGACGATAGATGCGTTTAAGAGAGGAGGTGAGGGAGTGAGTGTGTCGCATAGAGGGGAAAGTTTAAAAAGAAAGAAGATGGCTGATGGGAAGTTGTAGGCCTATATGCCTCATCTTCCCCACAATGAGTACATCTGTGGGAGAACACACACACGCACAGTGTTAAACACTATCAACACCCACAGTTGAGACGTAACAGTCTGCAGCAGACCCACATTGGTTAACACACATAGATGTAAACAGTCAGGAACACACTGACTTGCTGTTAACAAGTACACTTTTCTATTAAAGCATGCAAACAGGCACGTACACGCAAGAACACACACAAGTCAACACATTCATTAGCTTTCAGTAAAAACAGAGGGGTTAAGGTTTGAATTGGATGTTTAATCCCACTGATTCACGAACACCACATTCCCAACTCATTGTTTTGTCCAAAGGTTATATTGGGACTGTGGCAGTGAGATATAGATAACAAAACGACCTACATAAAGTGGCAGCTTAATGACTAACCATGGCAAACTCATTTCCCTATGGCACTAATATGTTACTCATTACACGTTAGATTGCTTCCCGGTCAAAGACAAACAAGAAGGGATCGGTTGAATAATGCAATAAAGTCCCAGTGAAAGGTGCCAAAATAACCATATTTTTGGCATCTTTGTGTTGGTGCAGTGTATTCGTGGCAGGGAGGCTCTACACTGAGGTCTGCTGATTAGTTGACAGGGAACATAAGAGGAAGTTGACAAAAACTGGCAATAAAGGAGAGATTTTGTAGCTAAGATGACTACAAAACGTGTTTGATTAGTTTCATACTGCATATGCTGATCCAATCAGTTCAGAAATGAACCAAACCATTTGGTAAAAATGTGGTTAGTGTCACTATTCTTTATGAATAGAGGATTTGAACAGCAAGCTCTGATGCTAGGTCCACTCAGCATCATGTATTGTGGTAGTTAGATGACTTCCTTGTTGTTGTTTTAGCTTTAGGCCAACTAAATCAAACATCTTTTATCAGCATTATCGATACAATTTTGACAGCTGGGAAGGATGAGTTTCATATTGACATCAGAAACACCATTTTCACATCACGAACTACAAAAGACCATCAGATCAGGGATTACTGTTGGGAATGTAACATCTCTAAAGCACATTTCACAAATGAGGCATCTTAGACAATTCGAACAATATGTCAGTCAATGAGAGCCGCTCTCTGTCGCAGCTGTCGTGGTTGGGGGGAGTACGCAGGGGGATATTTGTGCTGCGACACCTCCACCCACTTTTGGCAGTGGCTGAAATGTGTTCCACCCATACCGTGCATTCTTGTGCACCGTGTTCACTCTTTTTGCCTAACTTGTGTCGAGGGGCTGGAAGCACACAAACAGAAAAAGGGGGAGATAAGGTAAATTACGACTTGTAAACAAATGTTTTCTGTACGTGCCTGCACTCATAGACGGAGTGTAATACGACAACGACTAAATAGTTCCCATAGAGCACAACATGAAAGCACATGATTAAAAGTAAGTGGAAAGATGGATACAAACTCCATAAGACTTCTCATATGCAAAACATCTGCAACATTACTCTATTCTAATCTTCCGCCTGCTTTTCCCATATTTTTCAACCCCCCCACTGCACACAACACTTGTGGCTACTTAAAGGCTTTTCACCACGGCTGGGGATTTGGAAATCTGGGGGGAAAAAAACAACCATAAGACCATTTCTGTGAGAAGCTAGTTGAAGTGCTGACCTTTCTAAAAAGCAACAAGAGCCTCTCAGTGGGGTGCAAAAGTTATTCTGAAGGTTGGGAATGTCACAGAGCTGTGACTCTTCACTGCTGTGAAAACTCGTGTGTTGACGCTGTTGGATCACTCTGTCATCGTTGGCATAATTCTGGCTTTATCCATGGGTGTTGGCACTGCAGTGGCGAGAAATAAAAGCTGTGGCACACCGCTAAAAATTCATCCATAACCTACAGGGCAAAATGGCTCCAGAATACACATTCATGGCTTTGTTGGAAATGTCAAACACATGCTGCCATAACCTTCTCTCAAGTCAACAACCCAAGACACTCAAGCATCAACTTAACTTATTCTTAAAGTGCAAATCCCAACAAAAATAATGTATGATTGCAGGGAAAGGACTAGAGTTTGGTTTATTTATACTGATGTTCATATTCCAGTAGGATGTATCACTCTCTAAAAATCTTTCCCTACTTCTTATTTTTCAGTGAGAGTGTGATAAGTATCTTGTTTGTTGTGCGCACGAAACCCACTTGCATGGGAGAACGTAGTGTTTTTCCTTTTTTCTTTCCTCAGAGTACGGGACAAATCAAAGAATGTCAATGTGATCTGCGCCAAATACCAGACTTTCCTCTAATATGTAATGTTTGATGTTTGTCCTCAAAGTTCACAGAGTTGTTGGGCTCTCCCCTTACTGTGGCAAATATTTTGCTAGATAGATTGCCATAAGTGTGAACTTCCAACAAGGGTACTTTAGATCAACACTAACATCTTCACAGATGCCAACATATTGTTCTTACATATCAAAGACAATAAAAAATTAAATTAAAATAAAAACGTTTCAAGATTATGTGAAAGTGGTATGATAGAAATTTAGGTCTTGCATACCGCAGCACCTGGAAATTGGGATAGTGAATCCAAACCTAAAGCGGGCACATAAATTAACTGCTTTATTTTATTGCAACAAATGCACTCACCAAAAGGAATGGAGAGGTATAATGTAGTATATACGCTACCTCCATAACCACCACAAAACCATGCAACTTCACACATCAACAATTGAGCGCAAAATGAACCGTGACGCCAATTTGTGCCATGTCTCCTTCGCTAGCAGATGCTCACATTCTAGTCGAGTCTGTGCGGACAAAGCCACCAGTTGCTGAGGGTGGAAGCCTCCTGGTCGTCTGCCAGCCTGCAAGGGAGTGACTGACCACGCTACAATGGAGGGTGTGAGCTCACTTGGGGGGGAAGGAAGGTTGAGGCAGTAGAGCCTTGAGGGGGGTGGTGAGAGAAGATAAAGCCAGACAGATGGAGCAGACAATGAGGCATACACACCCAAACTGCATGTCAACAACGCTCAGCCCCCTCCCTTAAGTTAAGGTCTCCTTTATCTCCCCCAGTGAGCCAAACTTTCTTTACATTCTCACTCCTGTGCCAACCTTTAGTCAAAAGTTTGCAAGTAATCACATTTATGGCCACATGCTCCTCAATAACAACAAAGAACTCCTTCTTCCTTTTCACCCTGATTGTGTCCTGATCTGAAAGAAGGAGAGTGGGGACATACAGTATCAGTATCCTATTTTCGAAGCTTTCCAACGTCATCTGTCTCAAGAGCCACAAAGCTCCGTCCTTTTATTTCCGTCTGTTATCCATCTTAAGCGGCTCTCATCTCAAAACAAAGAGGACTATTCTTGTCTTTGAACTACCCCTATTGGAATGGGAAGCCTCACTTTTGACATCCTCATGAATATGGATAAGTTTTATTCCTGATTTAGGTATTATTTAATGTGAAAAAATACATCCGGGATCTGCACCAATGTTGAATAAGATTTCCTTGGCCCATGTCCAAGCGTTCCAAGAAATATCCTGGGACTACAAAAAAAATCTGTGGCAAAGGTAATAATTTACGATGAAGGGCTGTTGGGACTGACACCTATAAACAGTAAAACTCCATGCACGTGTAAATGCAATGGTGTGTTCGGGGAAATTGCCTCGTCAAAGCCAGTGTTGCTCTTTGAGGACGAGCTAAAGAGGAGACAGGAAACCAATAGGGGTGTTGTTCACCCACACCTACTTCCACATGAATACCCACTAATTACTAGGGGTGGGACAAAAAAACGATTCGACCGAACCATCGGTCGTCAAGGGGAGCTAAACGGCCGTATCGGTAGCAGACATGTCAACCGATACAAAATCCGCCGGCAATCCTTAGATACATTGCTTGTCAAGCTGTGGACCGGATATCGCGTTGCTGTGAATCGGTTGCGAGTGAGGCTTTATGGTTTTCATAACAATAGCAAGAGTTCTGCACCGTGCTCTACTTGTTTTGTTTACATTTCAGTAGCAGCACTATTCAAGCTACTTCCGTGTTTACAGAGAGCCAGCAAAGTAGCGCTCAGAGACGCTTCATTCCCCGGATGTTGTAAACATAATGCAAAGACGTTACGCACCTTTTTTTTTTGGGGGGGGGGCCTACCGTCAACGCCGTGCTCGCGACACGGCACGCGTGCTCGCGCACAGTCGCGCACAACAAGTGGCAACATGCAAATGCAGACAGTTAGCAGAAGCCGGTGCCGTACATCTCGGTATTTCCCATGGCTATCGAGTCCTCTCGGTGCACTTGTATGTGCCGGGCCGGCGTTGGTACTGCGCGCGAGCCAAAAAGAATAACTCCCGTGACGATCCAATGCATGGATTCAAACGACACAGGTATGTCCCACAGCCAACACACCAGCTAAGCTAAAAGCATACTGCAAGCATCTCATTTCTCAGTTTGTGGCTCCCTGTCAATGTACACAACTAGCATGAGCAGCAGATAGGAGAACTGAGACGTGCCCGCGATTACGTCATCAAACTCAAAATGAACGACAGCCCAAAAAACAAAATATAAACAGTAGTAATTCTGTGGTCATCATCGTGTCTCAGATTAAAAAAACAAAAAAGATGTCATACATTAACCAAAAATGAATGTGATGGCAAAGAAAAACAAAAATTGTTGATAAAAAGGTTAGGGCACTTTTGGAAATATTTTTGGATATATTAAGTTGTAAAAATGTGTTTGATAGATTTATTGTTCCATAAGGTGGCTTCATATTTCTTTTGGCTGGACGGTAGGTTTATTTCATGTCTTAAATTTATGATTCTGAAATACTTCACAATGTGGACATATTCTGTTTAATTGTGTTGGTGTCTTTTTTAAAGGTTAAATATTTATATTTCAAATTGAATTATCAGCCTTTTGTTTTCCTGATCCTGATTTTGAATTAAAAAACAAAAAACAATTATAACTGTCAATAACAACTAATAAATATTGAAACTGATACATTTTTCAGTCATATCGCCCAGCCCTTTGTTCCGGTCCATTTAAATAATTGATTCAATATATAAAAATATAGAAGACATTGTTGTTGTTCTTTTTTTTTACACATTTGTAGATACTGTAAAAATTTGTGGTGTTTTAAGATTAATGTTTACAACCAACAAATGTCACTATAAGTTTTGAATATTGAAATTAATCGTATCGAATCGAAAATTGTATCGTTCCCAAACTTAATCGAACCGTATCGAACCGTTCTGTTCTGAAAGATAATCGTTTTTCAATCGAATCGCAACTTGTGTATCGAGATACATATCGAATCGGTCTCATGTCAGAGATTCCCACCCCTACTAATTACTGAGCACAACGAATAAGGCCTTACCTGCATAAATATTGTGAATTTATTGTACTATCCAAAAGCTGATGCCAGCAAACTGGTAATGTGACTCAAAACCTTTCTGATAAACATCCATGGAAAGTACACTCCAAGGAATTAGGTTCACATATCAAGTAAAAAATATAGTAAAAACGTAAGCTGTCCTATAAGAACTTTAACAAGTTTTGTTGTTTTTAAAAAAGAAACTGAGGATACAGTCAAGCTTTCTCTCAGAAAATCAATATTCCACTATTTTATATAGGTAGCAATTAGGGCTGGGTAATAATTCAATATCAATATGTATGTGTCGTGATAGAGGTGATCAAAATGAAGATACAATGCCTTTGATAAAATCTTCAAGTAAAATATCAGGGGAAAAACTCCAACTCCGGCATTCTGCGTACTGAGGCAGAAGCTACAGTATGACATCATATTTGTGCCATAATTACAAGCAATCTAGAGGACAAAAGTGTGTTTAGTTTGTACAAGAACAGCTTTTTGTGAACCTTGTCTGCCGAACCAGCAAAGATTTGCTGAACCAGCACACAGGCACTAAGATGTGGCATAGTCTAGGGGTGTGAATTGCCTAGTACCTGACGATTCGATTCGTATCACGATTCACAGGTCACGATTCGATTCGATACCGATTAATCCCGATACGAATTTATAAGTCGTTTTGTTGCGATTTTTTTTCATTCAAATTTAGAAAATACTAATCAGTAAGCTTGTAGAGTGTAAGATTTATATGAAAATGTATTATTTATTTATCTGAAATTTCAGTCTTATAGAGGTTGTAATCTGTTTCATGTTTGAACAGCATTAAAATAAAATATTAAGGCTTAATGTTCCGTTCATATAATAACATTCTTCCATGCTCAAGGTGTGAATCCTAACCCAAAGTCAGACGTTTTGTTGAATATTTTTCCATTAAAAATGGAAGTTTAAAAATCGATTCACACACACACACACACACACACACACACACACACACACACACACACACACACACACACACACACACACACACACACACACAAAAAAGGCAATGATGATAAGACGTTGAATCGGTAAGACTACCGAATGAACAATTCTGAGCTCTTAAAAATAAAAAATAAAAAATAAAAATAAATAAAATAAAAAAATAATTAAAAAAAATAAAAAAATCGATTTTTTTTTTTTAATCGATTCGAGAATCGCGCGATGTAGTATCGCGATATATCGCCGAATCGATTTTTTCTTAACACCCCTATGGCATACATATGCAAAATGAAAGCGTGGCCAACTTCCTTAAAAAAAAATCACGAGCTGCCTTAGTGCATCTCTTGCAACAAGATTATATTGTGCATACTAACATGAGCAAATCTTCCGATGCATACGTGGTGTAGAAGTAAAGGATGTTGTGCGCCGCAGGACCAGGATTAGAAGACGGCGGCAAGATGTGCGCCGCCAGACCAGGACCAGAAGGCAGCGGCGAGATTTACGCTGCCGGAGCATATATTTGAGGCCACACGTGCACCGCCGAACAGGAACTTGGGCATGAGGATGCATCGGCTGAGGCGAGGAGGTTTCAGTGGCTGCAGTGGCTGAGGGGTCACTTGATCTTGAAGATAACAGGGATTGGTCGCTTGCACATGAGGCTGGCGAGGACTGGTAGCTTGCGCATGAGGGTAACGAGGATTGGTCGCTTGGTAATGAGGCACTTTTTAAATACAGGATTTAAACAAACAAATTACTTCTCAATTTATAGTTCAGGGCTTGTCCTCATTTCTGGTGGTGATTTGGTCCTTATTTAAGAAACACCGTCGCAGAACCTCCGTTGAATGAGCTGCTCTTGATGCTCGCAAATATCTTGCATCTAATAATGCCACAAATATGCAGGGCAGTAATGCAGCGCGTCGGAATTTCATGTTTTCCTCTAGCTCCGGGTTTTGTTATACATTCAGCCCTCATCATTTTGTCCAATGGAAGCACAGATCGTCACACGGGTCGACGTGATTACGCAATATAGTCCACATGCAAAAAGCACAGTGTGAATATGGACCACACCAAACGAAAAAAATAAAGTCCGCTTTTGGTTGCAGGATGGTTGCATCACTTTGGCAAATGGGAACATTACTTAATATATTTACCATCCCTAATAGCCGACAGATTAGATGTCCCCCTGTGCGGACTCTGGACACTTGTTAATGGATTTGTTGTGTTCACGGCACATTTTAAAACATTTATTATCATTTTGTGCACTCGCCTAAAAAAGATGTGCAGGAGAGTATTTTGTCAATCTACATCAGGAATCAGTGCACAAATGACTGAACTGAATCTTGAATAATGAGCAGCAACACTTTCATGTGAATGTATTTGTTGGAAAAATGATGGAAAGATGTAAGGCTTTTAAAGACTTCTATTCTCAAAAGGAAAAAAAGCATGCAAAAAAAAGACAAAAAGGATCACCTGCCACACATTCTGCCGTCGGAACATGCCCCTTCATGTCGCAACCCTCAAACACACCCCTTCCCCAATGTGAAGAAATGTTCTTTCACTTTCATCACCATAGATACCCTAGTAAAAGTTCTACACAAGGTCCTCACGAGCCTTCAAGTAGCAAAGTCCTGGTCCTTCTGTTTAACTGCCTGCCGGCAGCTAAACACACTTGTTTAGCTCGTGTATTGCCAAGCGGCACATTGTTTGTTAGCTGAAGAGAATGTGGAAGTGGCGGGGTTGGGGGTGTTCAAAGATGTTCAGCCAGAAAGAGACCCTGAAGCAACATGTGTTCCTTAAATTAATCTCTTTGCTGGATTTTGTTTTGTTTTTTAATGTTTTTTTTTTCTTTGTTCCTGACCTATAATCCTCCTCACCATCCTTCTATAGCACACTGGCCTATTGTCCCAAATACTAACTCATGCACATGCAGCCTCTATTGTCCTGCCACTATTGGTCTAATGCTGTATTGGACAGACACCCTCGTAAACAAGGGTGCTGTCCATCAGTTTGTCGATCCGTTATTTGTATAGATTGTTTTACTCCATAATAGTGTTCTGTCTTTCTGTCCAAGTCTCTCATTCTGCTGTGCATTCATTTCATGTAGCCTGCACCCAATGGTGGGGTGTGACTGTCAGTGCATGGACAACTGGTCAACTACAATCTGCATTTAGGCCTACGTTTGGCCTTTCATCCATGGATTTGCAGCATTTTAGGTCACTAAAATTGAGCTTTCAGAAATCAGTTCTCATTGCTTACATTTGCAGTAAATTATTTTGGCTTGCACATACACTTTAAATATTTCCGTCCATTCACCATAGCTGTGTTAGTGCCTTTTCTGGAAACGGCTTTCTTTTTGTTCTTCATTGGCCCTTAATAAGCCTCACACCACCTGGAAGGCCATTTATGGTATGCCGGCACATGAAAAAGTTAGTTGCAAGAAAAAAAAAAGAATATCCTTATTCATTGTCACAGGGCATACAAGTTCTAAAAATTTAAGACGCCATTATTTCCTCAGCTTAATTTTTTTCCAAGTCTGCCGCATGCTTCTGCAAAGCACCATAACGTCTCAAAATGCCCACCCATCAACTCAGCACACCGCGGTTTTAATCCTGAGTGCCGCCCAAGGGAGCCTTTCAAGCCACGTTTGGCCCTGTGAAGGGGTAAAAGGGCGGACAGGTGCCTGGTGTGACACCTTTATGGTCTCTCTGAAGGCCTCGGTGGACGCCCAGCATGTGTGTCCATTTAATAATAAGAATAAAAGGCCAGACAGCGTCACAAAGAGAAACCATCATGGAAAGGACATAGCTTTCAGCTCTAGCATAGCCTTCAAGCGTGGTTCATAAGACCAATGAGAGATTGCTTAGAAGGCTAGGGCTTTAGGCTTCTTCCTACAGTGCTGTATTTTTTTTTAAAATATATTGTACGTTATTATTATTGATGTTGTTGTTATTATAATATATATATATATATATATATATATATATATATATATATATATATATATATATATATATTATTTTTTTTTTTAATATATATTTTTTATTTAAGGCATTAGATGACTGAGACAATGTATGCAGACAGCTTATAGCTAATGGCTAGGTCAAGTAACAGCCATTGTATTTGTCTGTCCCGCAGGCTACAAGGACAAAAAAATGAGCCTACAGCTCAGCCTTCAATCCCCCTCAACCTCAATGTCACTGTAAAAATGTGTTCACAAGCTATTTCTCTTCTAATCCTGCATTTGATAAAAACAGCATGATCAAAAGATGTTCATTCCCCAGCCAGGGAAAAACGTGTTCTGACCCCTGGCTGTGTAATTATATTTGTGCAGACTGACAGCAGGACCATTGTGAGTTATATTTATGTATTTCTGTTATTGTGCTGCCCCGTGGAGAGATGACCCACTTTTTTTGCAGCTCAGATTGTACAATGGTCTGAGCACACTCTGGGGGTTTGGGTTAAAATTTTGTTTGCGATGATAAGGATAGACTTTTGTCATAACTATCTCCTGGTGTGTTGGACCAATGTTCGTTATTGGCACATTTGAAGATTTTCTTTCAAGGATGTTGCAAAAAATACGGACAAGAAAAGCTGTCAGTCAATAACAAGTCTAAATAGCCTCACATTTAAGTACTAAATAATTGAGTGACAGATGACTATGCTTTGATCCTGAGCCAAGGAGAGCTCACGTGGTCACAATCAACAGGAAAGACATTCATGGGCTCATAGTGTGCATGTTGTGTTTGTGTGTCACTGCGCTGCCTCAACCTCAAAGAACCACTGCAGTGTGTATCGATCAAAGCCAGATATACTGATGTGTTCATAACGACAGTTACAAATGTAACTATGGTTCTATGAGTCCCGAATGACCGCTTGAGATGCGAAGACGAGAATGCATACCAAAAGGACACATAGTCCAGTTATCCAGGTGACACATGCCATGTCTATAAAAGGGCATGGAACACGGAAGACTATCTCTCAAACATTGTTGCGTGTTTGACTTGCTCTTGCTTTCTATAATCGCTGTTCTTCTTGTCTGTCGCTGGAGACCTGTTATCGTGTCGATCGGGGCTGTGAGTTTGGTTTCCTCCGCCCTCTTGGGCCGCATCAGTGTGTTTTCCAGACGCGTTTTGTTGGACCTGCGTTGTGAGTTGCCTCTGCTGATTGTTCTAGGGCGGCCAGTGTGGTTGGAATATTTTGACACAGCTGTGATTCCACGCAAGCGGCCGCTGCCATTTTCACCAGAAGCTTGTCAAACTGTACTGCTGTGGGCATGGGAGTTCCCTGTTCCCCTGGATTACGGCGCCTCATCGCGTTTGATGGGGTGTATTGTGTTAAGCGTTATATATGTCGACATGAACGACTGCACGTCAACGCACCCAGCTGTCTGAAGTTTGCAGATGACACCACAGCCAATGGCCTAAACAATAATGGAGAAAAGTCTGCATATCAACAGGAAGTGGAGCGGATGTTGATGTGCTGCGGCCAACACAACATGGAGCTGAACACAGTCAAGACTGTTGAGATGAACGTGCACATCAGGAAACATTCTCCACCACAGCTGCCCCTCATGCTATTCAACAGCCCTGCATCAACCGTCAAGACGTTCAAGTTCCTGAGAATTACAGTCTCTCGGGATCTAAAGTAGAAGACGCCCACTCCCAACATCAACTCCACCCTGAAAAAGGCCCAGCAGAGGATGTACTTCCTGCGGCTGCAGAGGAAGCATGGCCAGAAACAAGAGATGTTGAGACAGTTCTATACATTCATTGAATAAGTCATGTGTTCCTCCATCAAGGTCTAGGTTTAGTGCTGCCAAAAAGAGAAAAATCCAATTCAGCAAACAATCAGTGGCATCACACAACCCACTCTTGAGGATATTCATGCTGCAGGAACCAAGACAAGGGTAGGTAAAATCTTCTCGGACACTCAACACCTGGGTCGTAAACTCTTTCAGCTCCTCCTCCATGTGGGCGGCCATTTTGTCACCACCACACAAAAGCGCCAAATGCTGGCTGTGAATGTGGTAATTGCTTTCATTACTGCTGCTGCTCCACAAGAACTCCCAAGTTCCCATTCCCAAATACATTAGAACCACACACAGACCGTGACCTAGATTGTGAATTTGACAGTGATTTCTACAAGTTGCGTTAGCACACTTTTCTTCACTTCGTACACATGCACTCGTGCTTAAACTTAGCAAGCCAAATTTAAAAGGGTATGTTGCCTTTGGGGATACTCATCATTGGAGTGGGAAGACGGAGGAAGGAACTGAGTGTGATAATATACAAATCTGATGCATCATTATAATAGGTAGAGGAAGAAAAAAATACATTTAACATGAAATGAAAAATATTACATTGGTGTATTGATTTTGTCCCTCTCGTGCTAAAGTGGTAAACAGCTGATGATTGCATTATTCACGCTCATGCAGTGGCCTCTGGCTAAGTCCGTATGGTAAGATGGGCAATTGTTATTGCGTGATAGCATGTCCCAGGCTTTTTGTCGGGAACAAAGGGCCATAAAGTCAGTATATGCTAATACCCTAGAGCATCGATGGTGAAGGCAGGCCGTGGGGATGAAGCGGAGGGGGATTGTTTAGTAATTGATTATGCTAAATCCCAATATTGGAAACTAAATGAGAGGCTAGACAGTGGCTAAGTCAGGGACAGACTGACACCTCACATTGCCCCTACCAAATGTTATTCAATTGTCTAGACAAAAGACTTTCATATTTCCAAGACATACGACTAAAGATGCAGTTCCTCTCAAGTTCAAAGGGTCAATGAAATAATGTGTGTGTGCGCGAGTGTGTGTGTGTGCGTGCGTGCACATCTATGTGTTTTAATCCAGTATCCGTATCTACTGATGAGTCTGTCTGATCCTAGACTCCCCGCACATTTAATCCCAGCACCCTTCTGTCCACTGCCGCTGCCTTGTGTCAGAGCTTGGGCGTGTTTGGGGGATTAATAGTTCTAACATTGTTTGCTTCAATCAGTTTCATAGAGTAAATGAGCATGATGTCTGCTTAATCCACCTTTCCCAAGATCGGTAGTCCACTTAGTGGGGTTAAAAACTCAATCCCGTTGGAAAGAAATCAATGAACCGGACAGCTGCTAGAGACCTATTTCCATTAGGGCACCTCTTGAACACCATATTATCATCCTTCCAGAAAAGTGCTCTCTAGAATGTTTTAAATGAAGTAATGTGCCAATGCCAAATAAAGTTGATTCATTTAAGTCACACCAAATGTACATGTTGACTAACCATCAAGCTGGCTGCTGTGAAGAACTAAAAGACATTTGAGGGTCACTTGCCTTCAAGGAGGCACTATTACATGCATGCAGCAAGCTGCACGGAAGCCCACCTGGAGATGAAATAAGGCAAACAGTGGAGGTGATGGTGGGGTAGGGGGGTCTTGTGGGGTGGTGTGGGGCTAGCGTGGTGTCGGTGGGGTGTGATGAGGCAGATGGATGCGATACGCTCACTCGCACAATATCCCTAGAGGCACAAAGCCATCTAGCCTGTTTTCCCGGATTCAGTTAGCACATCGTAAAAGATAATCCTGTATTCAGACCTACTGAGCCCACACCTTCAATGCGCCGCTGTCTGGAAAAACTCAAACTGTTTTTATCCTTAAACCTGGGAAGCAAATAAATTCTAGATCAGTGCCTGGAATTCAATAAACAGCCAACTTAGATTTAAAATGAAGCAACATAGTGTTTCATTTGACACCTTTTGGATCCTATTCTTTAATCATCATGAATATGCAAGCAAGGTACTACTGCAGACATTTAATTGGCATGCACCCTTATGAAGCCGTATAGCTCTGTGTATGTGCCTTAAAGCAACACAAAGGAACTTTCAGTGTATGTTGAGTATGGCGCCTCCATATGGACAAAATATTATGCCTGCAAAATCACATTTCTGATGAGGACAAGGGCATTTCGTCGTTTTTGAGCTCACGACGAATGACGAACGAGTGAAAGCCATGTTGCAATGTCCTTGATTGTCCTTTTAAACAGCTAACTTCCCTTTTTTTTTTTTTTGTCTCCTCAGACAAAACTTTTTCATTTGTTTTGCAGCTTCTGCCATGAAAGCAGTAATTGTCGACATTCAAACTGACTTCCGTCTTTGTAACGAATGGGGAAAGGGGGAAATGACGTATGCCATAAAGCAGACAGCACATTTGTAGTTTTTTGTGTGGTAATGTTCCTACCATCCTCCTCAAATTTGCTTAATGCCAGTAAAAATGATACCGCCATGGACCATCAACCTACACGTCATTAAATAAGTACAACAAAGGTACTTATTGATTTATGACCAAAATATTTACTACATTAAGTTCTCCCACAGTTCTGATCAAATAAATGTATCCATAGATAAATTTATACATTATTTCTTAGATAACAGTATTGCATGAGTAGCTAAGCTGTCACCTGTGTCCTCACTGTGATCTTTACAAAATGTTGGTATCGGACAAGATCTTTGGTTATCCCTCCCAACTGTCTCTAAGAAAAGGGAGAATGTCCCCCACACTTAATAACTAATTAAGGTGTCATTCCAAGGAACGTCTCTGGACATCTTCCCTCTATCTCCACGCCAGACAAGAAGAGGCTATGCACTGGACTTCATTAAGACTTCCTTCCAGTGGGACAAACAAGGACGGAAGTAGGGCAAACATCAACAACAGGCCGGAGCGTTCATGCTAGATTGTCTCCACAAGTGGTGCATCCCACACGATCTTTTCAGAGCATGCCATTACGTTGGCCATGGGGGACCACAGACTCAGCACTACCGCTAATGCATGTCTGTCTTCAGCCGCTGCCCCATTGGAAGCATATAAACGTGAGAAGAAATGAGGTCAGAGTGTCATGAACGCCTTTGCTGTGTGTCCGCTTGCACTTTACATGCCAGTGAAGTGTGTCTGCGTGGGTATTATCAGTGTGTGTGCGTGTGCGTGTGTGGCTGTGTGTGTGTGGGAGGGGGGGTGCGCATGCGTGTGTGCTTCAACAAGGTTACTGTCAGAGCATGGGCAGTCATTTTAGCGCATTATCTGATTGGCTGTTGAAGGCAAGTTGTTGACGAAAATGAACAGACCCCTTGCAGACTGCACCCACTGCAGCAGACAATCACGCACACGTACGCACACACACACGCATGCACGCACAGTGAGATTTGTTACTATGCAGACACACTCATGGTCTCCCGCTTTGGCGAGTTCGCTTTTGGTGTTACTAACAAGTTGACAGATGTAGGGCACCATGGGGTGACTGCTAAACAACCTTAGATTCACATTGTACACTTTTTCTGTCTCATACAGCTCATCGCTGGTGAACTGTGATTAATCACAGAACAAACGTGATACTGCCATGCCAATTATTTGCATGCGTGATGGATGCTAGAAACAACAGAATTTGTTTTATTTGAGGACTCGAGGAGCATCATTATGCAGAAAAATGGGGCAAAGTAGGCATCTGTGTGCTTGTAGCCGCGCATGTAATCAGAGTGAGGCGGTATTGTGTGTTTCCGCTAATTTTATTGCCATGCATGAGTATATTTCTGGATGCGGCATGAAAATGGCTTCATATTTTCTGTATGTGGTGCTAATGGTCATGCAAAGCGAAGTATATCCTTGACACTTTTGGTTTGCCCCTCATACTTATGGTACAGTGGCATGCAAGAGTCAATTGTGAAACCAGAGAGCGTATTTGTATATCCATCCATCCATCCATCCATCTTCTTGACCATTTATTCCTCACAAGGGTCGCAGTGGGTGCTGGAGCCTATCTCAGCCGGCTTTGGGCAGTAGGCGGGGTACACCCTAGACTGCTTGCCAGCCAATCGCAGGGCGCACAGAGACAAACAAACATCCACACTCACAAGCACACCTAGGGACAATTCGGAGCGCCCAATTAACGTGCCATGCATGTCTTTGGAATGTGGGAGGAGATCGGAGTACCCGGAGAAGCAGGCACGGGGAGAACATGCAAATTCCACCCAGGAAGGCCGGAGCCTGGACTTGAACCCGAGTCCTCTACTTGTGTGTGTGTGTGTGTGTGTGTTATATATATATATATATATATATATATATATATATATATATATATATATATATATATATATATATATATATCAGGGGTGGTAAAAAAAATCGATTCGCCGATATATCGAGATACTACATCGCGCGATTCTCGAATCGATTCAATAAAAAAAAAACGATTTTTTTTTGTTTTTTAAGAGCTCAGAATTGTTCATTCGGTAGTCTTACCGATTCAACGTCTTATCATCATTGCCTTTTTTTTTTTTTTTTTTGTGTGTGTGTGTGTGAATCAATTTTTAAACTTCCATTTCTAATGGAAAAATATTCATATAAATCTTACACTCTACAAGCTTACTGATTAGTATTTTCTAAATTTGAATGAAAAAAAATCGCAACAATCGACTTATAAATTCGTATCGGGATTAATCGGTATCGAATCGAATCGTGACCTGTGAATCGTGATACGAATCGAATCGTCAGGTACTAGGCAATTCACACCCCTAATATATATATATATATATATATCCATCCATCCATCCATCCATTTTCTTGACCGCTTATTCCTCACAAGGGTCGCGGGGGCTGCTGGCGCCTATCTCAGCTGGCTCTGGGCAGTAGGCAGGGGACACCCTGGACTGGTTGCCAACCAATCGCAGGGCACACAGAGACGAACAACCATCCACACTCACACGCATACCTAGGGACAATTCGGGGCGCCCAATTAACCTGCCATGCATGTCTTTGGAATGTGGGAGGAGACCGGAGTACCCGGAGAAGACCCACGCGGGCACGGGGAGAACATGCAAACTCCACCCAGGAAGGTCCGAGCCTGGACTCGAACCGGAGACCTCAGAACTGGGAAGCGGACGTGCTAACCACTCGACTACCGTGCCGCCTATATATATATATATATTTTTTTTTTTATTTTTTTTTTTTGTCTCGGGAACTGGTCCAGGAATTTATGGCAAGACCAGCATGTGCAGTGTGTCATTCAGTGACTGAAATCCACCTTGATTGGTGCAGTAGATTATTCATTGATGCTCCTCTTTTCTTTTGCAGCAGCAGCAGCAAGCTCCCCCAAGACAAATACAGAATGATGATGGACAATGCAAAATTAATCGTGTCAGTGAATAAAGGGATTTAAATTGCCAGGAACTTTGCAGCACCGGGATGACTGTTTGGCATCTATTCCTCAAGAGGAGTCCTTTATTTGGACATCTGTGCTCAGGCAAGCATTAAAGATACACAGTAAACTGCAAAAAAAACAAAATAACATCAGGTTAGAAAGATTTTTTTTTTTACCTCATTCTAACAGGATGTTCTTATTCAGGTGGGCAGTTGATGCAAAAAGGCCATCCAGTATTTCTATAGTGACCCTCACCTTGAGGCAACCACCAACCTCAAACGTGATAGAACAGCTTCAATTGTTTTGTTCAGTGACATGACCTGGTGCTGATCCAACACACCATTATTGTCACATTTATTAAGCAATTTTCCAGGAAGAGCAAACAAAAGGAAATTTATTTATTTTATTTTATTTTTTATTTTTTTTACTGCTGTGCAGACTTTAGAGCTGTGCAAGAACAAACAGTCTATGATGATAATATATGAAAGTTCATTTGTGAGCAATAGCAAACATACAGTATATAAATATAATAATCTTAGACACTCTGGTAATGGCAATTTGAGTAAAAATCGATATGGACCGAATGATGACTCTATATGAAGCATGTGTCAACAAACTCAATTGCTTTTGTGATAGTCTTTGTACTATAACACTATATTATTTTGTCTAAAAGTGACAAGGGCATGTGCGCAGCGCAGCTGAAGAAATAGCTTTATTTCTACTTTTCCTCTTTGCCAGACTGTTTGCTGCTGCAGCACGTAAATGTGACCTGGAGAAGGCTCTGTTGCCATAGAAAATTGGTTTCCCAAGGTCAAAGCCATGACCCAAGCAATGGTTCAGTGGGTGCTTCTACAGAGGTGCAAATGAACCTCTCGGCCCTGACAGATTGTGTTTGTGACAGTATTCTAGGTGAGAAGATGCGGGAACTCAAGGGGGCAGGCGACAGCAAGGAACGGGAAGCAGCACTAAGATTTATATTGAGGGCAGATAGAGGGAGGAGATAATGGCAAGACAGAGGAGTAAAGTCATAGCAAGCTCAGAAACAGGAAGGAAAATGTGGTTGACAGCTGGAAATAACACAAATGGGGAATGGTAGCTGATGCCGGGATTACCTGAAAGGTTATAAGTGAATAACTGTTGATCAACATTTAAAGATGTGCCTTGCCGTCGAAGAAGAGGGAGGGCATTTATAGCTAGGGCAGGGCCTGCGGCAGGTACAGTTAAGCACAGAATACCTGAAAGAACTTCAGAAGGATTTACAAAATGGTCATCATTGGTCAGTATGGGGGGAGCTGATCAGTCATTCACCCTTTACTAAACAAGCCACTGTATAGTGTTGTGTATGCTTTTTTGATACCATCAATACAGTACATTCCCATACCCTCGAGGTTCAATCGATGCTAATGTATCCCAAAGGGCCAATTATTTACAAGCCCTCAAGATCAAATAATGTACATTTGACAATACAAGAGGCAGTTTCACAAAAACTTGCTAATATTACTGAGCTCCATCAGTTGTGTGGGAAGCAAAGAAGCAAATGCCCCACAGAAAGGCAGTTATGAAATGGTGGCACGAAGGGTTATGCAAACACAAAGAGCTCATAATGAATAAATAAATAAATATGCACAGATAGGAAAGCCATTCATGCGCTTTTTATTTTCCATCATTTTTCAAAGTTCATGAGCAAGCTTTCCAACCATCAGAGAGACATGAGAGAGGCATTTCATAGAACATGTACAGGTAGTTAGCAGCAAATAAATCAATGGGGTAAAGGAACAAGTTTGTCAAGATGAATCAATCATATGCTTTTCATTTTCATACAAAAAATGACAATTTCTACCTGATCTTAAATAAACATTAAGAGTTTATCAATTGAATTTTAATTTAAGACTTAATTGAGAGGTGGAAATTAATTTTAAACAGCTTCGTAGAACAAGAAAAAGGGTCATGAGTGTATAACAACTTTCATTGGCTTATCCACAAATGATTTTCTTAACCTTACAAATTGGATTACAGTGCCAACTGTTTCCTTGTCATGAATTTGACAGCTGGCATGCATGTTTTCATAAGGACTAAGAATGGGAAAAGACTATTAAAAAAAAATAAAAAAATAAATAAATAAATAAATAAATAAATAAAATAAAAACAATATATGTATGCACACGATTCGCTGTCCGCTGTTGCTTAGGAACATTATTCTCTGCTTACATGCTGTGTTGTTCCTATAAAAGATAATGCTTCAGTCCCTTCTGGGGTTGAGTGAACCCTGTGTGTAATTAAAGAGACCTTTTGACAATAGAGGGCAAAGGGAGTGTGGGGAGGGGTCTCTGCTCCTGCAAAATTATCTATTCTCCTGAGCACCTTTCATATTTGCACTTTGTTTGTACAGGGCATCGTTAACCAGTGAGCCTCCTTTTTTTCTCAACCATTGAGTCTTTGTTCCATTTTTGACCCGATTGAAGTGATGAAAAGAGAGGACTGCCTTTGTTGAATGTCATAATGAAGCATTGTAGAAAAACACACCCAGGGTATACACGTTTCATATTTTTTTTAATGTGCTTTCATTCTTTCAAAACTGCTATTAGAAACAACCCTCCGATTGTTTACTCGCCCTGGCTCTGTATTTTGCATATGTCAATATCTCTTTCCCCTTGAGGTAGTTTCTTTTTTCATGGTAAATTAGTCACCAAACATCAAGCGATAACAGCTTAGCCTGATAAAAATCTAACCCATTACATGATGATGATGGTCCTGTCCTGCCCTCCAAAACTTTACTTAAAACAAAGGCAGCAAGCTCAACACCTTCCGCTCATCAAGACTCTGGACACCAGCTCAGCCAGTTGACTCCAGGTTTATTGCCAATTGAAAGACTGAAACGATGATGCCACGGCTGCACAAGATGTAGATAGTTGTATGCAAAGCCCACGGGACATGGAAAAAACGACATTTTGACAATGGCACTATTTCAAGGATCTAATCACATGACCATCTTACAATCGCTCTTAAAGGACACTGCACACTTTACAGAACTTAATGAATCAAGTTAGAAACAATCACAGACTATAAACAAAAGTCTGAATAACAGCAAATTATCTGCCTACCAGAGGCAGGACACTCCCCATCTGGCATTATTGAATATCCCAATCTAAAAGTCTAAAACAGTTCTGTTAATTGTCAGAATCAAGGAGGAGGATTGTTCTTTATGTACCTTGCCATCATTGCTGGGGGAAGACTTGAGTAACCAGTCCCAAAGGCCACTCATTTCTTTCAAGATGACTTAGAAGGATAATGCTCCCAGGCGGAAGGTCTGGTTTGGGAGCCTACCACTTCTTTCATGGCTGAAGTGATGCAAGGTACTGCTTCCTCCATCTATCCCAAAAGGTATGAAGCAAGATGTTGGTGGGCTTGACACCACTGGGACTTGTGGAGATCTTTGATCTAGTCTTCCACTGTGACTGACTGAAGAAAAAGTCACTTCTGGGTGAGGAGTGTTGCTGGTACAACAATGAGAGGATCATCCATGTCGGTAGACACTGGAATCAGAGGTCTGGCATTGATGAAAGGACCTCTGCCATCAGCGTGGTGAGTGCCTCGTGACTGAGCTTCAAAGTTCTGAGATGGAGGAACATGGAGTCCAGGATCTTATGTGCTACTCCAATCATCCTCTCCCATGAATTGCCTATGTGACAGGCATGGGGAACATTGAACTCCAATACACATCCTTGGTCCAGAAGGAATTTCGTCCCTGATGTCGGGTTTTCTCATGGTAAGGTCTGACCAAGAGTATTTGCCTTATTACTGGTCAGCTGCTCCAAATTCATAAATGCACAACCGCTACCCTCCCGTATAATGTTAAAAATGTATTTAAACAAAAAAAAGAAGAAGAAACCAATTAGTTTTTCATTATTAAGTGAAAATAACTTTTGTTGTGTACTTAAAATTACTCTTTATCCAGGCAAAAATATATTTTATCCGAGTACTCAAGTAGTCAATAGAAATTTCAGTCAAGTATTCGAATACTAAAATACTCGATAGCTGCAGCCCTAATGTAATATAGATAGTTGTATACTAAAGCTCATAGGACATGGAAAGAAACGAGACGATGCTCGGACGACGGCAGTACTTACAGGATCTAATCACGTGGCCAACTTAGAATCGTTCTGAAAAGAGACTGTGCACTTTACGGAACCAAATGAATAAAGTTCGAAACAATCACAGA